>NW_020447196.1:6954965-7072622 GCF_003343035.1 Apteryx rowi | reverse complement strand
TGATGAAGAAGTTGAACAAGACTGGACCCAGTACTGACCCCTGGGGGACACCGCTAGCTACGGCCTCCAACTAGACTCTGCACCGCTGATCACAACCCTCTGAGCTCTGCCATTCAGCCAGTTCTCAATCCACCTCACTGTTTGCTCATCTAACCCACACTTCCTGAGCTTGTCTMTGAGGATGTTATGGGAGACAGTGCCAAAAGCCTTGCTGAAGTCAAGGTAGACAACATCCACTGCTCATTTGGCTCAAGATATTCAACAAAGGGATGGATTCGTTCTCTCCAGATTTCTGTATCCCTCAGTAATACAAATTTCTTCATATCTAAGCCATCTGACTATTTCTAAGTTAAGCCAAATAATAAAATCAGACTTCTGCTATGGAGAATCAGATCCCTTAATTGCAAATGTAAATGTTGCCAGATGTACTGCTCCCCTGTTCCAATTAMTAAATCATTAGAAAACACAATTAATAAGGGCCTGGATGCCTAGTGGTTCAGACTGCTTCTAGGAGGAAGGATAGAGATGAAGAGGAGATAGCTACRGTGCCAGCACTGGTGTGAATTTGGGGACCTTTTCACAGGGAACTGGAAAAGAAAGATTAAACTGCTGTGCTATCACACACAGGAGTGGAAAAGTGCTATAAAATGAAACATTAAAGATAGAGCAGGAAAACTGGGCAGGTTATTTCTATTTATGTGATGRGAGACGTTGTATATCTGAAGGGGGTCAGAAATTTCCTTTGATCTCCCTTCTCTGTTCTCAACCTAAGGGTCAGTCCTAAGGTCCATTTGAAATTGTCTGCCAATGGCAACCGAAGGAATGCCTGTTTATGACCTCTTAGCAACATCCCGCTTGTAACCCTGTGGAGACTTACTCTTTAGCCTAAATGTAACTCTGAAATTCTTTAATGTAGTCTGTCAGCCTTATAAACAAGTGTAATTTCTGACAGTTGCTTTCATGACACCTTTACAAACCTTATATTATTCTATATTTTTTTTCTCTACTAGTGCTAATGTGTTCTCCCCAAAGCTTTCAGAATTAATCAATTTAAATGATAAAATGTCAAGCAATCTTGTGGAACAAAACAATGCTCAAACCCTGTAACATACAGAAATACAGAAATTTTTTTTTTAATTATCAAGAAGTTAGGTAGTTAGAATTGCAAATGTAAGGTGAGTGTCCTCCATCTTACTGACCATTTTTATATCATTCCTCCTTTCTCTCCCAGCCAAATCCTGAGAACTGGAATTGGTTTGCTCCCATTTACCTCTTTTTGCCACAGTATGAGCTGTAATTTTGATAGATTTGGGGACAGCCAAATTCTGTTGCTTTTGAAGCTGTGCATCCTGAGATTTGTTACTTCCCTGAAGCAATAGTGCAGCTACCACGGTCTGGTAGGAAAAGAACTAGTCTTCTACTCACTTCTTTGGCCATGTAAAGGATGAGCATCTCTATCTCTACATAGCAGAACATAGAAAGGGGAGAGATACGGGTGCAGAAACTAAGAAAAGAGGATGGGAAGTGGGGAAGGGCTGGGGAAAGGACTTCGATCAAGAGTGATCTTTTTCAGTAACCCAGCAGGGGTCTGGGACATTGAGAGAGAAGATTAGGCCTCCTCCACACTGTAATGTTATCAGCAAAAGGGTGGATAGCTGTTTTATTTGCTTGTTCCAGGTTAGAAGAGAGTAGTCATTTTAGTTGGATTGACCCTGGACACCAATATTTTAAGTTACTTCACTGGTACTGAGAGTATAGGAAAGCTGTTAGGGAACTGACACCAATCAGTGGCAGTCATCAGGAAGTGGGATTAGATAAACACCTCGTCTCACAAAAGCCCCTATCACTCTTTTATCTTTGAGTGAACAAAATTGTTGTTAAAATTTTTTTTTTCTACAAGTATTCATGAGGATAATAAAGACAATAGGAGAGGGAGAAAATAAGGATTGGGCTTAGTCCAATATAGCATAATTCATTGTGGTTCACAGCTAAAGGTTCCTTCAAATCCTAAAAGAAACGTGAACAAAGGAGTGTATTCTGTGTCTGATCCAATGTGGGTTCTTACTTGAAGGTAAGGACTGTGCCTGTTTTTATTTTTCAGAATTTCTAATATAAGGAACACAATTTGAGGAGTAAATGTGCTGGTTACTTCCCAAGTAATCAATACAGATGGAACTGCCAGAGCAGCATGATTGCATTTAACTCGAATAGAAATTGTTGCTTTTTATAATCTAGGTTTTAAAACATCAATATTAGCAAGCAAAAAAGCAGGAACCAGCCTGACACAGATTTTAAAGGAGAGATGGTGGTGACAGAGAAAAACAACAATTTGAATGTGGGCGTAGTAATGATAAACTGTGCAACCTAAACACTGCTGATGTTTTATGGTTAATCTAAAGTATACCAAAACTCACTGTAAGTAAGGTATCAGTTGAATGCAGTGCATAAGCACCTCTTATATTTTGGTGTGCAATGGGTCCCATTGATTTTGAAATAGGACTTAAAGTCATGATTTTTTTTTCTTTTTTTTTTTAAGAAAGGAATTGCAATCTACAGTGATTCTATATTTCTTATCAGATTGCATCCTCACCTTAGAGGTCAGAATTTAGTTGCAGAAATTCAGTATATGTTTTAAATGATCAAGCACAATTACAGGGCGGAGGATGTCAAAAGCAGCTGATAAGGTGGATTAAAAATGAACATAAACGGTCATTAGCCATTATTCTGCAACCTTTTATTTCTTGCAGGATGACTTTCGTTCTATACTGCATCCTCAGGGCAAAATTATCTTCTCTAGTACACTGTGCAGTCTTCAACTTCATAATCTCCGTTTATTTAACCTACCCCACTCCTACTGACATCAAGGAAAGTTGTGAAAGAAATGAGATAGATAGATTTGTAGTGTGGATCTAAGTAAAGAGTTTTATCTCAGATTTACAATGTAAAGATTTTAATGAGCCATTCTCTGCATCAGAGACTTTTCAGAMTTTTCAGAATTTTTCCATTTGTCCCACTCTTTGTAGTTCAGCATAAGGTCCTATAAATCTTCCCTCTGGAGACTATTCGGGTATACGAACCTTTTGATCAGACCTTTACATGAGGTCCTTCACTAATTCTCTAGTATGCCTTCCATGGAAGAGCTGTAGGTCTACTGTTAATGATCAGTTGTGCTTATAGTTGCTAATGTGCCCTAGGTCTTTCATGGACATTAGAGTCTCCCCCCTGCTCCTCTTCCTCCTCCTTCTTCCCTCCCCCACCACGTACACACAGGAAAGAAAGAGAAGAAGACTACAGGCGAGATCCGTATGGACAGCAGACATGCAGTTCCAGTGTATCCTTCCAAAGCTTTTGCTGTGTAAGCATAGAGAAATGTTGCAGTGCTTCCTATAGCAACAAACAAGTTCAGTATGTTGTTTCTCCCTTGACAGGGGTGCTTTGAGAGCTCTAGCCCAAACGCTTCTTTCTTTCAGTGCATCTGTTCCTTCCCTCATTTTCTCCTTGGAGCTATTCTCAACTCAGTTAAATCAGGTGGTTTTCCCCAGCAATGTTGGGAGAATGGGTTATTTCAGGTAAATGGCAGTCAGCCTGCTGCCTGTGACTGAAAATTAGAGAGTGAAAATTTAAGACTTTTATCCGTGACTTAAAGAAGAAAACCTGAAAAGAACTTTGCTTGTCACGCTGTGGTAATTAACAGTAAGTGTAAGATATTTCTTCCAGCATGATTCAGAAAATATTTCTGAATGTCTTTCAAACTGCACAGACTGATGACCTCTAAATATCATTTCCGTGACTGGAAGATTTTAATTTTCTTTAATCCTTAGTAAATGACAGGGGCATGCCATTATGCTTAACTGTCCTATTGTAAAAGTCAAGCCATTAAAGATCTCTGAAGTCCCTGGTGCTAAACTGATATCTTTGTTTTAATAAATTATCAAGCTAACACAAAAAAGCATAAGGACTGGAAATACCTGGTACTTGTCTTATGCAACCGCATATCACAGAGCAGGGGATAAAAAGAAGCAATGTGAAAATGAAAGGAGATAGAAGAAATATACCTGCAAGATTTCAAAGGTAGGGGCAGCATCTGATTTGACACTCCTGTTCACAGGGAGTAGAACCATTTAAAGTTCAGCTTCATTTAAGCCAATGAATTCGGTTAAGGATGAGTGTGGGGCTCATTCCCAGCATAACTTAGGGGTATTAGAATCCCTAAATTGCTAACTCACAGACTGAATAAAGTTCTTAAAATCTAATAGTGGGAAGAAGCAAATTGTTAAAATCTCTCATGAACACCACTGGATTTTGCTAGGTGACCAGTTGTTTGCTCTAACTTGCAGTTGGCATTGTCTGACTAAAATAGTCCCACTGGTATCAGTATCAGAATGTGAAGACTACTCTGTAGGAGTAAGTTTGGAAGAAYTGGGCTCAGAATTATTTTAAGAGTAATTTCAGCAACTGTTGTTACAAAATGGTCTGCCTAATTTATAAAGTGGGAGATGATAAAAATCATTAGTTTAGAAAAAAAGGGAAAAGGAAAACTATCCAGTGTCAACTAAATGCCAAGGTCCTCAAACATAACAAGGTAGCAAAAAATGATCAGGGAAACAAGTCAAAAGGATTTAAAAATAACTGCTGTTTCAGCGCCCCAGTGGTACTACACAGCCTGAATATATTGTTGAGAGTGCTAGCTGAGTGGCCATTCCAGCCTTGCCTCAAGTTTCAGAAAATCATAGCAAGTTAAAGTGATGGGGAAGACAAAGTCCTTTAAAACTTTGAGTTACTGGGGACTAAAAGAAAGAAAATATTCTGCAACAAGACACAGTGAACCATTTTGTAGGAGCTGTAGTATTAAAACTATGCAAGCCGCACTTGCTCTATCTTGCTGCTTATTTCAAGGTGGATAACGCTGCACTTCTTTCCTGCACTCCCACATTGAGTTCTCTCTGTCTCCATATAAGAGGAAATTTTATGGCCCTGTCACACAATGATGCTCTGTGTCAGAGCAGAAAATCCCCCTTTTAATCTGAATGCCTATAATATCCATACTAGACTTGACAAGTGATAGCTTTTGTGATTAATACGCTGTAAAGAGATAAGCTACTGCACAGTATATTGTAGAACTTGGGAACAAAATAGGGACAGAGTTACAGAAAGTCTGTCCCATTTTTAAAATTTGAGAGCTCACTTTTCCATTGTTTCAATAAGCCCTGGATGATATTTGGCATCAGCAGAAATTGTTCAGATGGATTATTTTCATTTGTCCAAAGCCATATTACATTTGTCCAAATGTTAAATGCTGCCAGTGACCACAGATTCCCACAAAGCTCATTAAACACCTCCCAGTGCTAAACTTTGATGCCAGCAGTCAGAATATAAATGATGAAAAAAGTTGCTGTATAAATGCTGAGAGGTAAAATCACTTGTTTTTTCTAATTTTCTAGAAGACACTTTACCGTTTTTATCCAGCACTAGCCATCCCAAGTRCCAATTCACTTGGAGTGAAAAGAGGGAGGCCAGTAGTGTTCTGCTTAACCGAGCCTCTGTAAAAGCAATCAGTAAACTTTCATCTCCTCAAGGAGGCCCACACATTTGCATAATTGTACCTACTTTGCTTTCTGTGTCTGATCCTCTCTCTTTTCCTAAAGGTTAAGATACAGGGCAGATGTCTATATGCTTGCTGCTGTTATTAGTGTGCTTTGGCCATCTCATTTCTCAGTGGCTTTTATTGTGCTCATCTGTTCAGGAAGACTAGGTTTTCCAAGGCTCATTTGCTGGTTAATTGCATTCTCAGATCCTCTAAGATGTCTGTAGCACCTGCTCTCCACTTCACAGACTCTTTTGATCTCTCTAGAAATATCCAACTTTGATTATGTGAAAATCTTTCCTAACTGTACTACGTGCCTAGAAAGCAAGTTAAAAACAGCCATTGTGACTACTGTGACCTATGTTAGGATTGAAAATATAATTCTATAATATAAAAGCCTGAAATGAAAAGTGATCCTATTTGTTATTCTGTTTGTGTGCTTCACTGCTGGCTCTAGTTTTCCTTGCCTTACCAAACACTTAGGTAAGACACAGGATATAGTGAAATGGTAGATTGCAGCAGTGCAGCATGCAATTCAAGAGCTTTCAAAATGTATAGTATAGACCAAATTATCACCTGCTGTCATGAATTTTCCTTTAGCAAATTTGCTGATATATTGTTTACATGAAATATCTCAATTTATTTCTATCAGTATGTATTTGCAAATGTAAAACAGGTAGTTTCAGATGTAATTGTCTATTCTATTTGTACAGATATCCTTTGGTAAGAACAAAGGTTTGGTTTGTGTACCTTAAGTAGACTGCAACCATTATTTGGTTTTGGTTTGACGGTTGTTTCATAGCTGGTATGCTGGAGCATGGAAACTGTGGAAAACAACTCTGCTCTGTTACTGACTGACTACATGATTAACTATTTTCAGTATCGTCTTTCGCATCTACCTACTTTATGGGGCTATTTTGGGGTTGCTTGATAAAATGTTTTGCATATGTACAGTACTGCCTTTTTTACAAAGCCTTGTGGAGTCAGCCTAGTGAATGGAGCAGCCCGCACCTCTTTCTTTTCATTTATAGTGCTGCACATTTTTAGTTGGAATTTTTCATGAGTTTCTCTCAGGCTTCAGCTGTTGGCAAAGTTTTAGCCAAAACAGCACAGCTGTGTCTGAGGCTTGGAAAAAATGTCCATCTTAAAATATTCTGATTAACATAGAATCTATGTGATCTAGTTCCCCAGTAACTTGGACTCAAAATTTGGGAGGAATTGGCCTTATGGAAAAATTGGACAAGAGTACATTAAATTCTAATGTAATTACAGGAAGTATCATAATATGTATCCCCAAATGGAGGGAATTAAGCTACACAACTGACTCTAATTCTAGCATTTCCTAGGTTCTGCTTCTTGATTTCGCAATCTTAATAGTGTTTGCAGTATAATTGTGTTTGCAGGCATGCGTGTGAGTATATGTAATTGCTACCTTTCTCTGTTCAGCACTAATATTCTTGTAGTGGGTGTATGTGAAATTGTATTATTTGGTCTCTGTCTCATACTGATCTATGCTGGAAACCTACTGTAATAAATCGCTGCTGTAATATAGTTAGAAGTAGTGAAATTGTGTTGATGAAAACAGTAAGAAGTAATGAGCGAGTTCACAGAAAGTGAATACTGTGGGAGATCTAGAAGACTAAATGTAATCTCCTTCCTTTGATAAATCAAGGTCAAACTGGCTGTGCCACTCTTAATGAAAAGGCTGCTCTGTGTGATGACTAATCTTTACACTTGCTGAGGTGCATACTCACTGAAGGTGTATTTGCAATTGTGCTGCAATTGCTCCAGTGAAGAAAAAGCTTAGAGATGGCACTGCTCCACCTCAGAATTCAAATGGAAACACTAATGATACTGTCTGCAAGACTTGCAGAGTGCCCCCAAAAGCACTAAGCATGAGAGATTTACATCAGATGCTGTTGGATTTTCTTACCTTCTCAAAGTTGACAACTAATTTTGGGTACTTGCTGATAATTCAAGGTCTGATGAACGAGCCCTTCAAGCTTACTTGCAAAAACCTTGCAAATTTACTGAGGCTCGTGATGCAGAACAAGTTTAAAAAAAATCCCACCAGATGCCACTGAAGCACCAAGCTGCCAGAAAATGTAAACTGGTCTGAGCTGAAAATCATTGGGACTTCAGGGCCTGTAAGCCAATGTTCAGAGGGTGATTACTTTCTATGGCCCTAATCCTGCAAACAGTTTTGGACAAGCCTTACATTATGCCCTTGTGGATAGGCTCCCATTTTGATGTCAGTATTTATGTGCTTAAAGTTGGGCAGGTTCCTAGGACATGCTGATTCAGCCTGGGAAGACTAGATGACCCCAGTGACTGAGCTGAGAACATTTTTTAAAACCTGCTGTCTTTTTTTCTTTTCTCCCTTTCTTCTTGAAATAATTATATATACAGAACAATGGCATAATGTGCAGAAAAAACAGATCATAGATTAACTTTTGAGTACCACAGTTCACCAATATTGTACAGTTTTATCTTCTAGGCCAAGATCCAACCACATCTGTTTCATAGATATTGGATAAACTAAGTTAAGTAGCCCTGTAGTTCTGTCCCTAGCAGTTGAAAGGTTGTGATCCTTAGCACTTACAAATCCATGAAATAAATCCATTTTGGGTGACATTCTCCTGAGGAGCTGAAGAAATAATTCACGGCAAATCTGTCAAATTTAATGTTTCTTAATCATGAGCAGGCTCTTAGATTATTATATGTATCAGTCAGAGCATAAACATTCAGTGGAAACTGTGATGCTTTATATTAGAAATGTTTAAGAAAGAAACATGAATAGAAGTTCAATGTTTCGTGGCATATCATCTTTGTGTGTGATATCACTGTTATAAAAATATAGCTTGTCATAACAGTTATTTGGCATTCATAGAGAACAGCAAAGATAAGAGATAAACAAAAATTAAGGACTATTAGCTGACGGGTGAAACCCCTGAAGCCAATGTGAGTTTTGTGGTAACTTAGATATCTGAATATATCATCGTAAGACTCTTAAGACATATCCAAGATCCTGTGGAAAGGAAAGAGTCAATAGCATTAAGAGTCTGTTATATCTTTCATTAAGTAGTGGAGCAGGCTTTCAGACAAAATAGTCTCTTTGAATGGATGTGTTAAACTTACCTGTCCTTGTCCTGCCCTCCCATCCAAAAAATAACTTGCCTGTTTGGATTCCAGTGTGTTCCAGAAAATAGAGCAAGTACACACTTGCCAGGTGTTGAATTTGACCGAAAAAATCTGTTTTTGTGATTCCATTCTGGGTCAATAGTAATAAAAAACGACCCTTTTAAAATCAGCTGTAGAGATGGTCAGAATCTTTCAGATGTTGGTTAGTGAGGAAATAAAAACAATAATAAAAACATTGTTTTTTTTCCTTTCTACTTTCCCTTACTCCCTTTTTTCTAATTACTGTACCAAAAAGAGCTTCTTGTCTCTATTTTCAGTTCATTAATCTGAAGCAAAGACAATTTGATGCCAGAATATAACTGAAGATCTGTTTCTTTTTGCTACTTGTTTGTGGTAAGTGTATGAACAAGCTTGCTTGGACAGGCAGATGGAGATTGAAGGGGAGCGGTCTTTCAGACTGTGAAAGGTTGCAACTAAGAGCTTAACTGCATTAGAGCTGTGCTGAAAGGTTTTGTCACTAAATACTGAGCATCTTTTGGGAAGCATTACATTGTGTTACTGGTAATATCAGCTTCTAGCAAATTTAATAATCTCAACTCCTTAAAAATGTATTTTCCTACTTAAATATGCTGGAAAGCATGTCATATTGGGAGGAAGATGGTATTAGCCTATATGATAGTGTTGTGAAAGTGTGGAGCTGGTGAGGAGTCTAGAATCAGGACCAAACTCATTCCCTAATGAAGCAGCTGTTGCTCATACATATTAGATGGCCAGAGTAGATATTCTAATAATAACTAAAGCAAGCCTGAATGCAGTTACTGCTGTTGTTCCATTGGGATAGCTCTCTGGGAAGTCAGGTTGCCTTCCCCGGTACTGTACTCTGCCCCTCTCCACCCTGGTACGTTTATATACTCTACTTATGCCTGCTTGGAGGCGGCAGTTTGTCAGATATGCAAACTTGAAAAGAATTGGTTTAAAAGATGTAGAGTGCAACCAACTACAATGCTGCAGTTAGTAGGGCAATATAATGTTCACAGAGGGGCTGTCTGATGCAGCACTGGCATCTGCTGCAACATGTGCAGCCCTTAGAAAAGAGAGTTAGGCAGTTGTGCTACACTGTGTACTGTATTTCTGCTTTGTGCTGGGGTTGCAAAACAAAATGTGTCATACTGAGCTTAGAAACTTCTTCCTATTTGTGCTTTGATCCTCCTCAAGCTATCTATATCTCAAAGGTTTGGGGTTATGAAGAGCTGGTTGTCTTTGGTCACACAGATCATGAGGTGTCCGCAGCATAAGAGAATGGTTGCCTAGGCTCCCCTGGTTGGAGAGTTTTATCCATCTGGAATAAGTCCAGTGTGAGTGAATCATAGCTGTGACCTAACAGGTTTTTTGCCTGGCTTGGCCAATCTCTAGAGAGGGCTTACAGTTGCATGAAAAGGCAGTTTCTATTGTTCTCTGTCATTGTTCTGTACTATATCCCAGTAAAAAATTGCAGTTCTATATCAAAAACATGCCAGCTGTGTAAATAAGTGTTGTAGTACACATATGCATTTGGAAGTAAAACAGAACTGTAGTGTTGGCCTTATGCAGCTCAGTTTTTTTAAATAAAATGTATTTTGTTACATATGTTTTATTTTTAACAATTCAATTTCTTTGATAAAATGCTGAAATTATTTTGTATTGATTTCTATGAATGCAGAATGTGTATGCAATGCCATAGCTATTCATTGGTTACTTTACAAATCAGAGGCTCTCGCTCTTGTAAAGCTGAAAGTTATCCTGTAAGGCAAATGAAGCCATTCTAATAAAATACATGACTTCTGGAATCAAAGCAATAGAAGAGGAAATAAGCTCAGAAAAAATGTACATATTATTTGCTGTATAGCTGTTGCTAGACACCCTGTTGTGGTACATTCCATGTATGCACATATATAGAATCAGTCCTTAGCCTAGGGATTTGAGAGTTCAAAAAGCAGAAGAAGTTGATAGGTTTTAAAAAGCAGACAAAGGAAGTATTATGCAGTTTTGGAGGTGCAACTGAGGTGCAGAGAGATAAAATGATTTACCCGTAATTTACCCAAAGGCTTTCTGGGGAGAAAATATGAATCAAAATCTCCTGAGACCAGTTTTTTGTCCATAAGATCTTTATTTCTTTCTGAGAATACAATATTTCTGAGAAGCCATTCTACTAGCTAATATTTCCTTTTGAAATCTAAATATATCATTAAAACTGTAGCATTAACTCTATATGCTTATTTTTTCTCAGGTTACAAACTGTTCAGTACTATGTTGCTTGGTTATTTCATGAGAAGGACAGTGTTGGTAACTAGAGGAAAAGAAATTTATGCCATTTTGTTCCATATTGTCAAGGCAACTCCTGTAAAATGCTGTATTCCGCTAGCCCAGAAATTGCATGGCTGATGCTGAGTGAAAATAATATTGGATTTCCTTGAAACCTACCTCCTGAATCTCAAGCAAGGTCCCTTACACTGTGGCTATAGCACTGCAGCCCTGGAGTAAGGAAACTACAAGTCTGTTACTTCTGCCTCCATGATACAAGCATTGAGAGTGGTGCTGTAGTGCTCGAATATGCTTTTAAGTCATGAATGGCCCCTGTGATCCTAACCTCCACTTGCCAGGTCTGGGCTAGTGAAACCAACATATAACTGAAAAAGCCTGTGATCAAAATAATATGAAAATGCCAATATAGAAAAATGCCAAAAGCCCACGAAGTAGTGGAAAGCACTTTGTCTGATTCAGGAATGTCTTTTTGATTCCTCAAATTCACAAGGACTGAATTCATACCAAAAAAAAAAAAAAAAGGTTTTAGATTTCTATTTCAGTTGATTTTTATTTAAACACTTTGTTAAACTGCTTTGCTGTGATCACTTTGGATTTTTACTGGTAATTCACCTAAGGAGGAAGATAAATGAAACACTTGAAAAAAAAAAAAACGTGGAAACTACTCCTTGCCCACCAGCTAATTCTAAAATAATAAGAAAGTCTCCCTATGGCGTCGTGCTTCCAACCGTAGAAAATCTATTCAGAAGCTGTCAATACCATTATCTTCAAGAAAAACTGAAGCACAGGCATGTGAAATAACCTTCCCAAGATTACCCAGTACAGTATAGAGCAGGGAACAGAACCACTGTCTTTCAAATCTATTCTTTCTGTCCCAGAGGATACTCTGCCTAAAAGCATCTGGTTTGGTTTTCCCCTAAAGATAACTATTTCTTCACAATAGTTTGCCAGGCCTGGTCTTCCTGGTGTATTTTGGTGGAAAAAAGGTGAAAGCTAGTGCAGTACTTAAGCACAATCTTCCCGAATGTGTTGGTGATGATAGGTGTAGACATGTATAAAAGGAATGCCTTGCCTATGAGTTCCTTGGCCACTAGGGGACACTGGGACATTATATTTTTGTTCCACTGAAAAACATTTCAAAAACAGCAAAGAGGGAGAATCCTCTTGTTCTTGCTCTAAAATAAAATAAAAATCTTGCATATTAATCTTTGCAGAATGATGTGTAATATGTTTTAAAAAGTTTAATGATTGGCAAGCTTATGGGCATGAAGGCTAGATCTGAGACATTATTTTAGCAAGCAGTTCGACTGGTCCATGCTATTACAAATTTTGAATTGCAAAGAAAATGGATCACTTTTTTGGCATCTTCCACTCATTAAAACTGTGTCAAAATGATGGATTAATCTGTGGGCACTTTCTGTCCTTGGTATTATCTTTGTCAAAAGAATGAAGCATTGGAATTATAATGCCTTTTGTATTATATGAATTATGAGTGCAGGCTTTAGAGCTCTGACTTCCTTAAAAATTGGGATTCTTTCATTGTGATCAGATAACCTGCTATTTTACCCCTTTTACAAGTGAATAACACTAAATAAAAGCATCCATGTGAATGCAGAAGCTAGGTTTAGAATGGTAAACTAATAAGAATCTTGAGAATAGGTTAATGGTGTGTAGTCTATGTAAAAAGCCTTACGTATTTTCCATTAATATATTACATTTCAAAAATACATAGTTACTGCCTCTTCCTCTTGTTGACTTTACTCGAAATGCGTCAGTAATTTATGTAGGTAGACTGTGAACGAGCTGTGCTGTCAAACACGGTGGAAGGAGCTCTCCTATATCTCAAGAGAAGTTCTGTCGCGTTATCTTACTCCCTTCCTTGGCAGGTCCCAAGCAGGGGGGTTGAGATCTGAGTCTGTTTTCCTTACTGCTTGGCGTGTGCAGCTCCTCTCATGTTGGGTACTCTAATGCGGTGCTGTTACAGGATATAGGCAAATGTGAAGGGGGCTTATGACTTTGAAGTATCTCTCTCAACAAGTGCTTATGAAGATGAAGCACCATCTACACATCGTTAAAGGGACAATTTAGTTCCCTACCTGAGAGCATAATCAGTGAACTTAGCCTGTTTTGTTACTGAATTGTCCACCAACTTTTTTTAATTATTTGTGAGCAGAAAGTATGTGATGACTATTATCTGAATCAATGTCTATAGCTTATTTGGAATGAATTATATATGTGTATATATATGTTTAATTCATTTATTAGGTGAGAGTGGACATACAGGACAAATGATCATAGGGCCTGTGTTATTATTTCAGCCTGGATTTAAGTTCTCTTTCTGCAAAATACTATGTCAAATTTAAAGAAAAAATACTGCTAGTCTGAGCGTCACTGACAGCAAGGACGGAGAGAAGCAGCTCTATATATATAATACTCATTTCTATACTTTATACCTTTTGCTTTCACCCTTTCAATATGTGCTAACACCCCACTTTTTCCAGCTTTGTCATTTCATCCTGGCTTTGTTTCCCTTTGTTTCTTCCATACCATTCCAGACATTGCTCTTTTAGAGATGCCTGGCAATTTTCAGCAATTCCAAGGCTGCGGTACTCAGTAGTTCTATTGGTGTCATTATTTTATGAGCAGTGCATGACCACAACCCTAAGACATAACCATCTTAAGTCCTGAGGATACTGGCATTGTAAAATGACAAATTTGATGTGACTTTTTTTAATTGAAAAGAATTATTGACGTAAGAGGACTTACCCGTATCACATACACGTACATAAAAGAAAAACTTCCATTCTTTGTTTATCTTTACATCAGACCCTGTAAGGAAGCCACCAAAAATGGCAAAATGCTTGCAAAAAGATAAACTCATTCTCCTGTCTCTCTGCTTGTCTTGTGTTTCTTAGTCTTTTCAAGGCAGTAATCAAGACTTACTCTTTTAGATACCCATATTCCTGTCATTCTGATTGTGGCAAAGATGAAGGAATTATTACACCTTTTTCTGTAAGTTAAGGAGCTTGTGTTTGTTTTTGCAGTTGTGTAAAATAATCAAGAGAAATGCAGAAAATTATCCTGAATCACAGTTTTTCTCAGTGTTTTTGCTTTATATTCATAAACTGAGTATTATGTAAACAATACTCTTTTTCTGAACAAAGGCCTTCATGAATTTTCTGAATGTTGCAGTAGGAAGGTGAGTTTACTTGTGATATCTTTATGATTTATTCTGTTTCTCATGTTAGCATTTGGAAAATGATTACTTAAAACAAATGCGCCGCTCAGCATCCAGCCTCCCAGATGATTTAGCCTGTATCAGCATTATCTAAAAGCAGAAATAGTGAATGAAATACTTGCCCTTTGGAAGTCAGTGACAAAGTTCAGCAAAGTTAGAATTTCATCACCTGCATTTTTGAAAAGAGCATTCTGATAAAGACAGTCACTCAAGTGTTGCAAGAAGAGAAATATTCAAGGAAATGATCCCTTTATCCTGCCATTTGAAGGGATAGAATATTAAGGAAAATCATGGCATGCCTATGAATGGATCCTTAGCACACATATCACATATTCATGAAAATCTGAAAAGCTTTTATTAAATGCTCCTGTGTTGTTTTATTCATAGCAGATTCATCTAAAATCTTTGTTTTTTTCCTTTTCCCTTCTTAAAAGACGTAATTTCTGGATTCCCATTTCTTCTAACAACCTAACAATTTTTTCATCTATAACGTAGACATAACTGACCTCACACCGTTTTCCTGCAGGAAATGTGCCTCTTGTTAAATTTACCACATGAAACTTCCTCATACCACTGGCTTTGTAGATTTTGCCTACACTAAACACTCCTTAAGGATGATTCACTTTCCAGAGCATCATCTGTAGGCAAAGTATCTTAAAAGTTAAGATGTTTCTTAGATTTCTTGTTCCCTTATCTGTGGCTGTCTTCATTCTTTTAAAGAAGCAGATACAATGAGGAAGCTGGGGGACTTTACCCTGTGCGTCCACTCTGGTGGGGATTCTGCTGAGAAAGGTACATCGCATTCTGTCAGTGCTCAGTTTGCCCTCGTGCCTGCAGACAGTAAATTGTTTGTCGCAGAGCTTTGGGTTTTATCTGGGAAATAGACATGCGTTTAATTTATTTACCTATTGAAAATACTATCTATATTTACACTCAAATATGCATACTGATACCTGGTTGTGTATAGGACATGTCAGGTGAAGAATGTCAAGTGGAACTAGTGGGGTTATCAGCAATGGGAATGAAACTATTAAATAACTTGGAAGAAAAACATATGCAGAATACAGATGCTGAAGATGTATATGATCTCTTAAAAGCCATTTCATATCAACTCCTGACAGCAACAGAAATCACAGGTCCCCAAAGAGAATAGGTCAGGTATATGATGGCATCCCTTAAAAGAGAAGCATCTCTGTGTTTGACTCTTTATATGAACAAATGAAAAAGAGAAAAAATAGTGGAATATGGTAATTTTAGATAATGGTTCCTGAAGACCTTAGAATTATCTCACTTCTTCTTGTGCATAGATCTTTTAAAGTGTTAATTCGCTCATTTGCTGGAGCTAAGACTTGGTAAATGGTAACGTGTAAGTCTCATTTGTAGCCTCTTTCTACTTAGTTTGTATATAAAGATGACATTCATCCAGAAAACTGTTACATACTGTCTGTGTGATAGCATGCCTAATTATATAAATAGGACTATTTTTACTATTTAAAAATATATTTTACTTGAGGTACAGAATGTGATTTTGACAACCTTAATTAGGGAGAAAGGAAAAGATTTGCAGAAAGAGGGAAAAGACTCTTATACTCTGAGTAGAAATAAATAAATAGGATACAAAAAGTATATAAAAAAATTTATTTAAATCCACATTGAAAACAGCTGCATATTTCTCAATGGGTCACAGTGTTTAGGCCAGATGCTCAGCAAGTCCCGCAGAAAGCCATGAGGTCAGTTAGGAGACTGGAGCAGGCGATGTATGAGGAGAGGCAGCAGGACCTGCATTCGTCTAGTCTGGAGAAGAGAAGGCTTTGAGAGTAGGGGGGATTGTATTGCAGTTTTCAATAACTTAATGGGAGGTCATATAGAGGATGGAGCAAGATTCTTCTGAGACACRTGGCAAAAGGACAGGAGGCAACAATCACACATTGTGGTAAAGAAAATTCCGGTTGGGTATAAGGAAAAAATTCTTCACAATGGAAGTGGTTAAGTACTAGAACAGGTTACCCAGAGAGGCTGTGGAGTTTCCATGAACTTGACTGAACAAAGCCCAGAGCAGCCTCATGCGACCTTGAAGTTAGCCCTGCTTTGAGCAGGAGGTTGGACTAGGGACCTCCTAAGGTCCCTTCCAAACTAAATGTTTCTGTGATTCTGTGGTATTTTTCTACGTCGAATAGAGCTATGCTGATTTTTCAGAAGTTATGGTTTATTCCTTCTTGTTTTCCTATGAAAACCAGCCAAAATTTGTAAAATGTATGAGGCAGATATAAATGAAATAATGGAGAGGAATGTTTCAAAAATCAGGAAGCCTTAATTCATACACAAAGATTTATCAACACAGGGTTTGGTGTGGAGTAATAAAGGTGAGTCTATAAAACAACTGTGTGTATTTTGAAATGGGAGAAACAAGGAAATATAAGCAACTCAAAGACAAGGCACTGTATGTCACTAATGAATGTTGAAGAAAAGGAAGACAAGAGAGACCTTGATGAACAAAACAGTCATGTATTTGGTCTTTGAGCCACTAGTACATTCATCTCTGTTGGCTCTCAAAAGTCTGAGGAAAAATACATAGCATTTTTATAGCTTTTTTTTTATAAGCAGACAAAAATCTGTAGGTTTAACAAAGTACGGGAAGATCTAGCAATCAATAATTCTATCAACAGGAAGAATGAACCTGTCAGTTGAAATATTTCACAGATGTACTGTACAATATTATAAATAAATCTGAATCAAAGAAAAATTAGACACTTCTCTAGTGAAACAACAAACATCACCCAGAGAAAAAGCAAAAGACAGTTTACTGTCATTTTACCTGTTTTAGTTTCCAAGAAGCACTAGTTACTAGCTACCTTCTTACTATTTACTGTTAACAATACTCTAGTCATGTGCTTTAAAAGATCTCAAGACCTTGCTGGACAGGGAGAGGGAATAAAGTGGTTAAGAATATAGTTTTTCGCTATCATCAACCTCCCATATCTATGGGAAAACTGTCATTTAAAAAAAGTATTCATTCTTTCAGGCTCTCTAACAAAACCTGCATGTTCACTCATCTTAAGGTAAATGTAATACTACTGTATCTTTGCATTTATAATAAATGCTTCATCTGAATATATGAAGGCACCTTAACAATATAAGTCATAAGGCTAAAAATGTGACTATAATTTACTCTGATACCCACATACAATGGCGTTAAGGCTCTAGCACATCATAAATTACTTATTCTTTCAGTGGCTTTGGTAAGACATTAAATATATTTAGCTTTAAATACATTATTGCTTTACTCTAGTCACCTGTTCAAAAGGCCATTAGATTAATAACAAGACTGGTTGACTTCAGTGGGTTAAGATCAGGTTGTGTGTCATAAACAGCAGTAAAAGTTAGACTTCTATGTCCATGTTTAGGCACTGAAATAAGAATGACCTAAAATCCAGTAGTACTAATTCCCACAGCTCCCATCAATTTTTTTTTTATTTGAATAAGGATGACAAAATTTGGCCTTACCAAATTACAACACAGCATATTTTTCCAGTATGTCATTTTCATTAAAAATTAAATCCAGTATAAAAACATCTCCAGTGTATTTGATACCTTTCTGGAGTACAGAGGACAGCATATTACAAAACAAAAGCTCCTAAAGTATTTCACATTTTATTGGGAAAAAATAAATAGCTTAAAAATTGTAAAAGATGAGATAAGCTCTCAGCTTGTGAAAGGATTGCTGTATGCAGAAGATATGTAGAATGTTGTAAGATCTTGATTTAATGTAGTCTATTAATTATTATTAATTATTTAAAATGTTATAAAACTTCCCCATGAATCCCTACTGAGATGCCAGCATGTCAAGCAAGCAATTAAAATACAATACAGTTAACCATAAAATAGAGAGAGCAAAAGGAAATAAAATATTAAAAAGCTAAACAAAGTGGTGGTGTTAACAAATCTTTTTCACTTACTGAAATGCTAAATTCCCTGAAACTTAACCAACTGCATTAGCAGATTTGTCTTTCAACTCAGAGTCCCATCTCCTCCAAAAATCTTGCTTCGCAAATGTCAATTGACTTTCTCATTCTTTTACATAATTTAATGGTCTTTATTGTTGGAACTGGCTAATTTATGTCAGGAAGAGAACAAAATGATCAAAAAACAGCAAACCATAAAGAATACTGAATAAGATGGGTCTTGATTCCAGAAGCTATCCTGGGAAGCAGAGGGAGGTGACTTAAGAACAAAGTTTTTCTCCCCCACTGCCACCTAAAAAAAGGAGTGAGATTTTTAAAGGGAAGAATGCATATGTTGGTGTGAATTTAGTAACAGAAGTAGTATATACACTCTGAAATTGCCTTAAAAAAWWAATAAATAAATAAATAAATATAATGGGCACAATAAACACCAGATTTTAAATATACAGCTATACTGATATATTTTTATGCTATGGAATAAGTCAAAAATATTTTGCTTTTTAAACTATTTTTACATATTTCCAAGATCCCTGCTAATCTAAAGGTGTGTTTAGTGCCATTTCTTTATATTTTGCCTCTAAGCAGCATCACATATGGCACTCATTAATTGAGCAGGAAATGAAGGTGAATAAATGGCATATTTAATGATATGATTTAACTGGTGGGCCACACTCTTAAATATCGCTTAAAAATACTGACACTGAATATATTACATGTATCATATAACCAACCCAATTGGAGGAGACCTTTCACAGCTTACTTCTGACCTACTCTTTTCTTGAAAGCTGGAGTGGAAACTACAGAATGAAATTGGGGAACTTTCACCCTGCAAAAACTGCTGGTTTCCAGCTTCTCTATATATATCAAGTCCATGAGCAAAATTTATTTGTAGGAACCAGTTAGTTTGTATCACCTGGATGCAAATTGCAGCAGATTAATTTTACCCTCTTGATATTAAAGCTTTTGAAATCCTGTACCTGTTGCAGTTGTGCTTGCATGGCAGTGAGGTAGGAAAAGAGCAAAAATTCCGTGCTCAAACCCAAAAGAGGTGAGTCCTTACCAAACTCAGAATCTCTCAGTAACAAATATGATGGCTGAGCCTGTTACCCATGCTACAAAAGCAGTATTTTCATATACTTTTTTTTTTTTTAATCATATGCAAAGGCCTCCTTACCTGCCTTCACATGAGCCATCAGGGTGCCGTACAGGACAGGCTCCACTGGGTCTTAAAGACTGTCCTGAAACAGTCTGTGTTGCTTTGTGCATCAATTTGTCTCATCACAGACTTCAAGGACAGAAATTATTGCCACCTGTCATTATATGTGGCTTTGTTGGATGACGCTATTGCTCTTTTAGCAGCAGAAGGGAGAGCAGGACCACAAAAATCTGGTTTAATACTTACAGGAATAATACTAACCAAAGGCTTTTGAAAATAATTAAAGAGGAGTAGAGATGCAGAAATAAAACTTGTCTTCCCTCAGCCCCGTATGATGGAAAAGCAGCACAGGAGAAACGAAGCAGACTGTTCCAGACCCATCCTCACCCTTTACTTTCCTGGTTTGCCCTGTTCTCTCCAAACATACTGAAATGTTTCATTTTCTGCAAAAACTGCCTTTCCTATTTCAAAAAGGGATGAGTGCCCTGGAGATGTTCATGTAATGTAACATAAAACTATGGTTCTCTATACGCATGTGCCYATATGTATCTCCATATATAACCATGTGTCACTCCACATGCACATTACCTGCATAGCATTCTTGCACCACCACAAAGTATCCACCCACCTCTGTATTGAAACCCAGAGGTCTTCTCTTAGCCTCTTCTCTCAGCTGTCTCACAACGTGGTGCACATCAGGAGTCTATGAAGTCCCGATTTCATGTCAAAAACCAACAGATGAAGGACAGGAGTTTTGCAAAGAAAATAATCACAGTGTATGCTTTTTTGGAAGCAGAACTGTAGCTCAGGTGGTTTTCCCTTTATGTCAGTCTTCAACTTTGTGGTTCCCTGTATTCCATTCACTGCTGAAAACATTTCTTGCTGTCCTGATATTAAAGAAGTAATTGTCACTTCTGAAAATTGATAGATTGTCATGTATTAGTGTGGGATTCTTATACTTGATTATTCTGTATTTTTGAGTCCGAAGTCGGAAGTTACACCACAATGTCACTGTTCAAATAGTATTTCAAAAGTGTAAGCCACTGCTATTAGAAAAATACTTGTCTGTGATCCTCACAGCAGCAACTGTTATGCATTGAGGAACACAGCATGGTGAAGTTCATGAACTCTTAACCTATGGTACCTATTCAGACATTAGCAAATTACAAAGCAGTTAACTAGACCAGAGTTCGCCTGGACTGAGAAGTTAGGCATGCTACTATAAATAAGATAGTTAAGATAAAATCGTTTTATAATTTAATTGATCTGTTTAATTTTTCCTCCCTTAAGTCATTGTAGCAAGAGCTACAGTTCACATACTAAAATGCCAAGGATTGTTGACTGCTCCTTTTTTACCTATCACTGCACTTGCTTAAGTAGAACTTTGCAATCCTGAAATTCCCCCCTCCACGTAATGCCTCTTTCCAGATGTACCGGAAAGTGTTTGCCTTTGACTTCAGTGTCAAGTGCCAAGGTCTGAAATTTTGACTTTTAAGTATTTCCAAAAATCCTCAATATTTGATATTATGTAGTTGCCTCTGATCTAAGCCTTATCTGTCGTCTTCTTATCATCTTAGACTTAGAGCACATGTAACAGATCAGGAGCATGAAGGGCAAATGATCCAGTTAAACATTTTACTTTTTCATATTATTCTTTTGAGCCAGGACCACTGATGGAAGATCATCCTTCATCATCCAAAAAAGTTCTTTAGCTAGTGTCATAGTCCCTGCTGTCTTTCTCTTACCCAAAGAAGAATTGCCATTCAAAATGAAATAGAACAGGCTCAGCTGAAAGGAAGGAGGATATCCAATCTCTCATGGTTAGGATATACAGACCAGATGTTAGTCAAAAATGTCAGACAGATGTGCCAGGACCTATTTCAGGCATCCTGTATCAAGAACAATCATTCCAGTCGCTGATACACTGGATATAAGAGAAGTGCCTGGTAGACCAGCCCAACTCCATCCTTTCTGTTTAAAGAGAGTACACAGTCAACTGGATAGAAATCCTCAAATCTCAGTGACCAATAGGTTCTAGGATGTATTTCCCACTGAAAACCTATGTGTGTCCCTGCATAACAGGCTGATTTATGCAGATCTCATTCTGAAGCAGGTAATTCTATCATGACTTGAATGTAATGATTTCACTGGGTGTCTAGGAGCTAATAAAATAGAGATAGTTTGGTCTCCTTGTGGATGAGCTATATAAGCCAAATTTGGAGTTTACTAAAATCATTTATTTATCATTTAAACTGTTTAGTTCAAAAATTTTGCAAGATACAGTTGGCTTTGAAGATGTTACCTTCCCCTGTAATTAAGGGCAATTCTAAAATGCAACAGTTTGATACAAGATATATGCTGTCTCTTCACTCAGTTGTTAAGCATAAAAAAAACCCTGCAACCATCTGTCTCTTATGATTGTTAAACATGTCAATGTGCTTTGTACTGCAGTTCTTTGAAGTACTGTAGGTTACATATGTCAATTTAGATCGTGTCATCCATTACAAACTCAATACATGCATTTTGTACATTAGAGTGTCAAGGGAAGACTGTTTATCTTAATAGGCATCCTAACAACAGTTAAAACACAACTGTATTATCAAATGATCAATACTTTAAAAAGCAAGGGATAAAACCTCCCAGAAATTTTGTTAGGGCTTACATTCTACTAAATATTGAGGGTACCTACTTGTTAATTCTGATTGTCATTGGATATGATTTGGAAGGGCAGAAACTTGTGTCTTTTACACCTACACAAATGTCTGTCAAAATCTGCTCTCAAAAATATTCTAACATTTAAAGAATAACTGGTAGAGTGGAAGAATACTATACGTTCTACCCACATTTGAAATTATTTCTGCTAAGCTCCAGGTGCTGTATTTGCTACCCCCCTGCCTCTCAGACCACTCCTGATATGTTTGTCCATTGTATCTTTGCAGCTGCGTTGATTTAGAATGCCTTGGAATGGGATTGGGCTTTTATCACTTATTTCTCTTCTGTTCAGTGCAGTGAAGATCTTGCTCAGTGATTTGTCCTAGGTATTCTGCAATGCTAAAATGCAGTTTTCTCCTCCCAAAGCCTAGTTCCTGAAGAAATAAACAACCAAGGAAAACATTTGAGGATATTTTTCTCAAGAAGAGGTTGAAAAACTTTGAATCTTAGTAGCTCAAAAACCAGAAAGGAGGCAGGCTCTAGCTCTCTAAAACCCCTCTTTTTTTATGGGTTAGTGTAATCTTTTAGGAGCCCCAAAACCCTGAGTTTTGAACACTTGGGACTGGCAATTATTGGCAAGTATTACCCAGCCCTAACATARTTCTTTTAGGACATTACAGCAAGACCCTAGTTTGAAATGGCTTGTCAAAATATGTTCCCTTCAATATGGCAAAGTATAATGTCTTTATATGTAATTTTATACATGTAAATAGTGGTCTTATTTCTGTGAAATTGAGTACAGTATCGCTTACAAGAATCCTGTCCATTATTAAGACACAGTTTTTGTAGTAGATTCGGTTTTTATTTTGTATATTATGTCATATCTATTTAGTTACTAAAAAGCCACTATTTGATTGSTTTTCTTCTAAAATTAATTATAGGCTATGCTTTATAAAAATACATATATTTCTGTTTATTTCTGTCAAACCTTTTATTGTTCTGCATTCTTATATGAGCAGTTACATAAAACTCCTACTCAACTAATAATGCAAAGAACAAAACCATCCAAAATTCTTTGTTATTTCTTAATTGTGTTCACAGAGTTTAGAATTTATTATTGTTAAAATACTTCAAGCTGCACTATATAGTTATGAAAGACTTCCATTTCTATTTTAAAATAGAGTTTATGGATTTGTTATTCTCAAGCATGTATATGGTATATCCCAAGCATATGTATGTATGTCTGCTTTTAAGCCACAGCATTTTTTTTTATTTAAAGATGGGCCTGAAGCAAAATGTCAATAGCAAATAACTCACTTTATTTCTACAGCTAACCTCTTGTTTCACCAGCTAAGAATGTGTGCATTTGTCACCCTCAAGCAATTCTTATCTTTTTTTGAGGTTGATTATTATTATTATTATTATTATTATTATTATTACAGTTTAAAAATTGTAATTGTAAAATAGATCTTAGGCACATTAAGATCATGAAGGCTTGTTTTGATGACTGTTAGATGTAATTATATTAAAATACAGTTATGAATTTTGATGATTCAGGAAAATCAGAAAATAAATAAAATACATTGAAGATAATTATCATAAAATTTCAGTGGAATTCTGGTAGAAGACTGTTACTTGTTTTGCCATGAACATTATAGATAGCTGTAAAAATAATCAAGACTCATTTCTGCAGCATACAAGCAGATATAAAACTTTACTCCAGAGAGCCATTGAACAATATGAGACATTTTTGGACAATAAAAGGTTAATGCTTGTATCTTTGAATAGCAAGATCCTTTTCAATTGGATGAATCTTCTGCATGCTCCTCTTACCAATAAAATGAATAAATTGCAGTAGGTAGTGTATTAGGGATGTCTTTTCCTTACCTTTATCCAGGAGATAATTAAGAGAGTCAGCCTGGGAATCATGGACATTGAATGGCTCCTTATAGGTCTAGACACCTCCTTTTTTCTCACCTGGAAAATTTTTCCTAGCAGTATCTATTCAGAGTTTATCCAGAATTTCAGTCTGCCGGATGTCTGAAAACGTCTGCTGAACCTGYGCAAAGCAACTCCACAATGGATGGTAAGGGAATGTCAACTCTTTAATGAAGTATTGAACTGACTATACATTATGTCTGTCTGCACAGTGAGTTGAACATATCCTTAAAACATCAGATTTACTGTACATATACATATGTGTTACATAGTGTTTATTTATGGCACTAAGAAGGGGGCCAATTGAAGACAGTAGCTAAGTTGAGGATATGCTTCTTTACACTGAAGGAACGAACTTCTGGACTTTGTTGCCACAGGAGGCAGTAGAGGCAGATGGTGTCAGCAGGTTCAAAACAGAGGTAGCCAAATTCGTGGACAAGAAGTTCATAAACAGATACTAAAGGAAATAAGCAGGAGTGTATTTTCTAACCCCTCCCTAATCCAATGATTAAGGATGTTGGCAGAGAAAAAGAATGGATCACGGAAAGTAGGTAGGCTTACATGCTTCCCCTAAATAGCATCTTTTACTGCTACTGCTGGAGGTAGCATACTGACCCCGAAGTGCATTTTCTGTGAAGGGGGTGAGGTGCAAGAGGAAACTGCTCCCCAGTATCCCGAGAAGAAATGAGCATGGGTTTGTGAGGTTGTGCCCTACTGTTCTTGCTCCAGGGCAGCACGGGCCAGAAGATATCCAAAGAATCAAGTCATTATGAAGGGGTAATGGTTTTAATCTTATGTTTGAAAAGATCAAAAGACCAAAAGATTGAGAAGACTGAAACTGATGGAAGTGTCTGTGGAGCTTTAGAGATTGTAAAAACTTCAGTACTAGAAAACTGATGAGCTGCCATTACCATGTAGCTGAGAAAGGGTCCTCTAGCAAGCAGAGAAAAAGTGTTTGAGGATGGGTCTCTCTTTCTCATTGGCTTTATTTTTCAGGATTATACCTACTGGGCACTGCATAGGATTAGTATGAAATTAGCATAGTCTCTCAAGGTCATCACACTCCAAATAGGAAATAACATAATTTGGACCTCAGCATATAAAGTACTGTTTTGGATACTGTACCTGGACCATACCTGAAGTCACAGATGCAGCAATTGGTTACTTTCGTTTTGCAAATTGCTGTAATATGGGTCTCAGGGTGCATATAAGTACATCAGCAAAGAATGTCAGGAAGGGGTAAGAGAATATGCATATCACAGCCATATACTGTACAGTCACAGGCAGAAAGGCTTTTAGGCTGCCAGTCCTATTCTGCAAGAGAGGATTAGCAATATTCCTAGCAGGTGCTTGCCTAAGCTGTTCTTAAAGGTCTCCCATAATTGGAACTTCATAGCCTCCTAGTCCATTCCACTGTTTCGCTGCCTCTACTGCTAGAAAGGTTTCTTTCCTCCTCAGTATTTAACTCAAATGTTCCTTATTTCTTTGAAAATTCTTCTTATCACCAGCAAGTCTGAATGCAGTTGTTACAGTTCCACTACTAGCCTGCTATAATGCAAAGGTAAGGAGCATTAAAAGTTTAAAAGGCTGTGACTTGAGAAGAATTTTGCCAGTCTCAAGAGAGGGTCTTATGAAGAATCAATGTAAGTAGAGAAAATATCCACAATATTTTTTGTAAGCTTGCCTGAAATAATGTATAAGGCAATCAACTATTTCTGGAGGTGAGGAGGAGGTGTTACTAAATTGATGTTCTTGCAATTTTTCTTAACATTTTAAAAACCTTTGAAAAACTAACGGGCCCAGAGTATTTCAGAAGTCAAAAGGTTTCTGTCATATCTAAACAGCAAAATAATATGGAAGTAAAAAAAAAATCACATTAGTAAATAGGAAATATTACAGATACAGGTTTGTTAGTTTCCTATAAGAACACAGATGAAAGGTTACCAGTGTACTAAGACTAAATCAGAGGCATACAACTGTAGATTTTTAAATGGTCCCTTTAAACACTCACTAATTTTTGTTAATGAATTTGGAAATTTGTCTGATTGATCACTAATTACACATGAACTACACTATTAGATTAGTGATGGTATTTCTTGGACAAAGGAAATTGAATTCTCAAGGTTAGTTTTCCTACAGTAAGCCAAATATTCCCTGGCACTCGGCAGTACCATTTGCATTTCAATTAGACTCTGGCTCTGTGCCACAGTTACCATACCTTGTCTTCAGTGTAGTCATCCATTGAATGAAAAATGAAAGAACACTCATTTTTATTCTAGAAGTTGTTCTCCTATGTGTAATTTTTGTTGTTTGTTAAGTACAAAATCAGATGCCATACTTTTATCTTTAATTTTAAAGGGATAAATCCAACAAACTCAAAAGCTTAGTACCAGGCATTAATTTGAACACACATATATTATTAATACCATGTAAGAAAGCTAATTATGAAAGTTCCACTCACCTAAAATGAGAAGAAGCTAACTTCAACTTCCAGAAGTAAACTTTCCAACTTTGTACATCAGTGGTATCTTCAACCTGAATGTGTTACTTCATTGCTCCTTTGTTAGCAATGGCTTTTTAGGGAATAGGAATGATTCTGATTGTTGTTCCATTTTTTGATTAAAAATTAATAATAAATAAACATGTCTCATATAGTTACCTGTTCCAATAGTGCCTGGAAAGTTTCTTTTTCTTCATTAGTTTGCTGCATCCATTTCTCTAAGCAATCTTTATACCAAAAATCAGTTAATTCTGAATAGTAAATACAGGTTATCCATATTTTAATTTTTTTAATTTAATATCCTGTATTGGCCATGCCCTATAAAGGCAGGTCTTCTCTTTGTAATTCCTGAATGTTAAAAAAATTAAATCTTTCCTTTTTGTTGACAACTTAATGCAAAGACATAAATAAAAATTGATTGAGTGGACTCCCCATTTGTATGCAATCTCCGTCCTTGTTGTCTTTCCTCTTCCAGAACAATGTCTAAAGATTGAATGCTTTTATGTCCTCTCCAGTTCTGAACTGAATAATATGGCAGTGTGCTAAATCAAGATCAGTGATCTAGTACAGAAATGTAGAGACCTTTGACAAATACAATAGAAGCTAACAGAATTATCGCTCTCCAAAATTTCTCTTTTTTTATTCAGGTGAATGAATATGGAATATTATCTTATGTGCCTTTGGAATGACACTGTAGACTGGGAGTGGGGGTTGGCACCTGTCACCTAAAACAATAGGTAGGAAATAAATGCATTCAAATTACCACTGTACAGATTAGGCAGTGTCAAAGACAATGCCATCATTCTATTGTTAGTATTAAGAGCACATGAAAGACAAGTCCAATGAGACATTTTGTATAGAGCTCTCAAAAGTGACTGTAAAGAGTAAGAGAGAGTTTAGTGTCACCAAGTTTTAGAGCTGATATCAAACACTTTCCATCTCAAGCTCTACCTTATGAATGTTTAGTGAGTTGTGTTGTCCTCTGTTAGTGCTTTCTTTTCTTCTCTTTCATTTTATTTTTCTGATTGTTGACTATTGTATTAAGTTGCATTTTGATTAATTTGAAGTGATAGGCTTCTTTCATTGCTGCTTAGACCACAGTCAGATCAGCTCTGGTTATGCTGTTGTTAGATCTCAAACTAAGCAGGTCTGACTAAATTACCTCTTTAATGAGAAACCATCCAAATAAACTTCTAGTTGCAGGAATGTGGGTAACTGTTGACTCAATAAGCAGGACTGTGGCGTAAGTTGGAACTGAACAGTTTTTTCACCTTAGTTGCTCTGTGCTGGTAAAAATGTTGACTTTCACATGTGAAGAAAAAATCATTTCTGCTTAGAATAATTTAAAAACAAACAAACCTGAGGCTTTTTTGTGTGTGTGTATGTGCAAATGCAGCATATTTATCACAGTTTGCAGTTGCTTGTTTGCTGTTTTGTTTTATGTTCCCTTCCTAATGTCATCAGAGTGCTCCTGGGGAAAAACCTAAAACAGCAAACATCAAACTGACAATAGGCAGGATAAGTATTCCCAGACCTTGCATCATCTGAAATAACCACAATAAATAATTAAATGCAGCCATAGCATCAAGCAAATGTTTGACCAAGAAGTGGTGTCTCACACTGCATTTTAAATGTCAGCAATGTCAGGTTTTGGTGAACAACTGCATGGAGCAAATTTAACAGCAAGGAATCTGAAAATGTCCCATTTCTGTACTAAGTGGGAGCACAAGTTATTACCACTGAACCATGGATGCGCTCAGATGAGAGCAGTTAACTCTGATCATCCACATGGAGATGCTGTATGTGTAGAACTGTGAGAACCAGAGGAGCCATGCTAAAAGCCATAGCTTCTTTTTAGATGCTTTTTTTTTAAGGGAATCACAATATCAGACCTATATAAAAAGAAAATACAAGCACCTTTGACAAGTCACTGTCCATTTCCCCCTCCCTCCACATACAGGCGCACTCTTTCAAGTCTTTTCATGATCTCATGTGTATCCCAGGTCCTTTGGAGTGGCCTTTGTGAAGTCTAGCAGAAGGAGAGAATGCTACTTACCACAGGTTCCTCATTTCCAGCTGCTCTAGAGACTAACAAGTAGGTGGTTTCATGCAGTTCATACATATTGGTAAGTTTTGGTGCCCCATCATTTTTATGCTGATGTTCTCTTTTGCCAGTCCAAACAGTCGATGTTAATGAGTGTTGGAGACAGTCCTCTGCTAATGCTAATGTTACAAGTATATCCTCAAGTAATACTCTTTCAGAATCAATAAACATTCTTTTTATAGTCCTTGGAGAAGCATTATTGGTATGAATTCCTAAGACTGTTAGGGTGATTCAGTACCTAACAGAAAACAAGTGTTGTGTTTAGTCAGTATACTTTGGTATAGTCTTTGAGATAGGCACTAAAGTCCTTAAGTGTGGATGGATAGACATCTTTAATGAAGCACTCACTTGCTGTAAGGGGTGTTACTTTGAGAATGAAGAAAGTAAACCTCATCCCTTAAGTGCATGCAGAATAGCTACAGAATTTGCAGTGCTCTTAAAATACATTTTAAAAATGACAGCTGCTTCTGGGATTTTAATTTGTCTGTTCAAGTAGATCACTTCAATTATGAAGTGAATATTCTATTACAGTTTAAAGCTACACTAATGTCTTTAAATCTTTCTCAGTTTAAAGTTGTTGTCACAAGGGGATTTAAGACATAAGGCTTTCTACTTTGATCTGCTTGACTCAGCTACCATACTGTCTAGTATGAAGATGTATAAAAGCCTAATTAGATTTTACAGATATATGACCAAATTTTTGGCAACTGTAAATCAGCTTAGCTTTACTGAAATTAGTAGAAATATATGGATATTTACCTTCTACTGTTATGGTTTGTAGCATGGATTTATTTTTTGGAATTTCTTCATTGTGTGCTTCCAGCTGTATCTTAAAAAAAAAAAAAGACCATTGATATACCAGCTTTGAGGCTGGTGAAATGAGTGTGTATTTTAACTACGAAATAAAGGTCAAGAGCAAATGCTATTCTAATACCTCTGTAAGATACAGCTATGAAAGCTGTCTTTGCCTCTCACAAATATGCAATAGACATTAGAAGACTATATGAAACCCCTAGGAATTCACATTAAAAATCAGAATGCTCAGTGAATCTACTCCTGCTGCAGGGCGAATGCTGTTCTTTCAGTGTGTTTTGCTGTTCCTATATTAGTTACATGGGGAAAGTTCAGGAATTCATATTGGATGCTTTACTGTAATAATACCTGAGAACAGGAAGCTCTGTTTTCTGGATATGATATTTAGGGAATAACTTCTGTGACAGGTCTTAGTTTTACTGTCTTAGGTACTCACCCTTCAAGGATTCCCTGGCACCCAAACAGTAGCTGAAATAATCACGTGTCTAAGCTTGGGTACATAGAATTCTTGGCCAAATTACAAATTTAGAATCCATTGGTGCTTCTCTTAAATAAGCTTACCTTTGTAAATCTATGTATTGCATTGTAAAAACAGTTTATTAGAGGGAACTTAAGTGGTAAAAAACTGTACTGCTATAGTCTCCCATATAGGAGAATTTCAATCTTTAGCAATGTGTGTTTGTACTACCTCAAGAAGTAGCTGGTTATTACTAAATGACAATCTTAATGTCTAGTTATCAGTAATAATGAAAAAGGTAATAGGGCAGTCTGTATTCTCTAGATGTTACTTTGCCTGCTGGTGTGTATTTAGTTTTAATGCTACACTGAAATCGTTACTGTCTAAATTACTTTTGTAACAGTTTTAGTTAAAAAATTTCTTAGTGGCCAAAGGATAGGCAGGGATTTTGGTCCAGTGATAGTTACATGTAAAAGTGTGTATTTGAGGGGAAAGTGGTTATCTTCCCTAAGCACTTTTAAGTAATCAATAAATTATTTCTATATTTAGATATGTGTCTGTCCTCCAGGTGGTCAGACTCTACCTGAAGGTAAAAGACCTACTTTTATATTATGAAATTACTGTCACTTTTTTAAACAAACAAAATAATAAGAATGTTAAGAGCAAATTATCCAAAATATGATTGATTTCAGATAGCTTTTTATTTATTTTATGGGGAAATCTGTACAAAATATGCTCTTTATCTACAATGTTTAATGTGAAGCTGTTTATACATATGAGTAAGAAAGAGATGGCTTTATTATATTAATAATTTATGTATTGTACTTATAATGTAAAATATAAAATCTTTCTTGACTCTTATCTTCTCTTGTTAGGCTTAGGACATCTATTCCCAAGCTAGTAATTAAACATCAAATGCCACATTTCAGAGGTCAAGAACATGTACAGTGATTGAACTACTATATTAATAGACTTCTAGAGTATTTTAAAGCAGGCATAGGAAAACTTAATCAGAGTCATCCAGTTCAGCCTCTTACCCTGTATTCAAACCTGAGTTTTTATATGTTTCTATATTTCCTGCTTCTAAGATAGTGTGCCAAAGAGTCAAACTATCAGAGGATATTCTTCTCCTATGGAAAAGGAAAAAACTGCAAATAAAAAAAAGTCTTCATGACAACTTCCAACCAATTTTGCAAATATGTGAGCTTGAATAGTTTAAGATTTGAGTACATCCTTTTCCAGAAAGCAATGTGCTGGCTCAATATAAATAAAACATAACTAAATTGTTGGGTAGTTCTTAACTTGTAAAGATTGATATATTTTTACAGGTTACTACTTAAAACATTAGAGAGATGACAATTGGACAGTTTGTTTCTACTTTTCATGAGCTTCTTCTTTAAGATGTTTTCTGTAGGTATGTTTTCTGTAAATATTATGATAGGGTGTCTGTTAATTACAGCCACTGCATGGGCAGCAATGGCTGAGGCAATTAATAAAACCTATGCATAACTTGATGCATTTCTGTGATTTCTACAATTTGGTCCATGTTCCTCAGAGCCTGACATGCTCAAACAGTCTTTCTGAACTCAGGAAGTGAGTTCAGCTAGTGAAGTATCCCGTTAGCGTAACGTAATTGATTCTACAACATCCTGCCTGCCAGAATAGGAGTCCTAGGAAATGATGTTAAGCCGGGACTTCCTCATGCTCTAGCAACTCCTGGAAGCCAAATCTTCTATTCAGTTCAACTCAAACATGCTCAACTCAAACGGGGCGCACAGCCAGTCAAGGATTTTTCATTCCTCTTCTTCCTCCCAAAATGCCCTCTGCCCCCAACTGCAGCTGAAGTATCTTTTCCATTATCAGTCATAAATGTCATTGATGATATACTGCCATTTCGGACAAAATCAGTGGCTGTCATGCCGAAGCCAGAAATAAGCTTTGCTTTTATTATCGCTGCTGGCAGCGACCAGGGGAGCGGGTGGGAGTTATTCGTGTGAAATCTCCTCTCCTGGCCACTAATATCAGACTACGTGACCACTCCAAGCCCTTGGTCTCACATAGCAAGGGGATCTCAGTCTTTCTTCTCTAAAGTTACTGTAGTTCAAATAGATGCTTTACTCATGTTTGAATCTTAACATGTTTGAGAAGATATTGGGATAATGCCATTTGGCCATAAACTGGAATATTAGGCTATACAGCACAGGGAAGGCTAATTTTTTGTTTATCACCTTAACCAACTTGTGTCTTATTGCCAGTTTGGGAGCTATCCATCATCTATCTGACATGGTTATTCAGCAAGTCAGAATGGATAAATCTGATTTATCTGGTCTCACTTGTCAGCATGCATGTCATCCTTGAACAAATGCAAAATCAATTCCAAACCAAAGGGTACGCTCTTGCCAAGAGTTAACTATTGACTGGAGAATAAGTTACATGTTTCCTAGCGATTAGCAAAAATTGGCAAACTTCTTGACTCACAGCTTAGTTTGGGAATTAGGATCATACATATGCTTTGTGGAAGCAGTGTGGTAAATCACATAATGGCTCTTGTATTGTCCTCTGAAATACAATTTCTCAGCTAATATAATTTCTCTGCATCCTTCTCCCTTTTTCTGTGGTGAAAAAAAATGAAGTGATGAAAGTCACTGCTTAACGACTAATCAGAAAGGCCCATTTAAACTACAAAATGGACAGAGAAAGGAGAGTCTACTAAAAATGATAATTCAGTACTGCCCTGAGTACACATGTCTATAATGCACGGGCTGGCCCATGCCTGACTTAGCAAGTTTTCTATCCAGATGTTGTCACCTCCAAATGAGTAAACAAGAACCACTTCTCTGCTGGGAGGCATCAACTTATATCTGAGAGGAAGTAGAATCAGCCTGTTAAAATTAGCTGAAACTAACCTTTTTGAGTATGTACCAAAATGAACTCGACATGGTTTAAAATGCTTGCTAGTGCCAGATGTGAGTTTCCATTTCTCAGCTGGACCATACGCCTAGTCTGCCATTAAATCACCCACACTGCACACAGGAGCTTGCTTGCAAGGTCATCCAGAAGGGCTAGTTCACTGAGCTTAAACTCCGGGAGGGTTTCCAGTTGTGAGGTAAGGAGAAACACAGCCTGCTCATAAGGAGATTGTTGAGCTGAGTTACAGACTGACCTTCAGGAGTAACTAAATATATATATGTACTTGACAAAACCTGAAGTTGTTGCAGTTCTTTCTCACGAGCAGTTATTGGTGCAGTTCAACATGTAAAAAGCCAGTACCTCAAGCTTGCTATTAATTGCATGTTATTGTTAACCATGGAGACTAAATGCTACTATGCTAATCTTTATAGAGTTTGGAAAATGTGTGACAGTAGGACTTCCAACCCAGAACAGGTTTAGCTGCATAGGTGGATTTCATCATTGAATGTTTTTATAAGGCAGCCTTCTCAGGAATTTACATATCAAAACTTCAAAACTGTTAATTACCTTGGAAAGAAATCAGAGCAAAAGATGCCAAGATTAATTCTGTATACCTATGCCCCAATAATTTCATCATGTCAAAAATTTTATTTTTATATATATATATATATATATATAAAATATATATATATATATATAAAGATAACTACTGGAACACTGTATGAAGAAATTAAGATTCTGTGAAGGTCTGAATGTTGACTTTCTATTTAGTTAATTTGTGAAGATTTTTGATATAGAGAGACCATAACATAAACATAGTTTCTAAAATTACTTCTACAGAAGTCCTTTTACAAAGAACCATTATAACAGACAATGTCTGTTTTTATAATTTTAGTTTGTTGAATACAAAACTAGATAATTTTTTTCTCTGCTTTGTGGAAAAGCCCTAGAGTTAAAAGCATGAATATAAGTGTACGTCCATTTTCATGTAAGTGATCCTTATTGCAATCTAGAGAACAATATAAAAACCCATTATGTAGAGATAGCCAGCTATCTGCTATAGCTGTGTCCAGCATAACAAATATGGTAATAGCATATGGAGATTTCTATTTTTATTGTTGGGCTTTAGCGATTTCCAAACAGTAAGAGTAAATATTACATTCAAAAATGTGAAAAAGGCCTTCTAAATTCTACTACAATAATTAGTCAGATCAGTTTACCTTCATCAAATGTGAGATTCTGAGAGCTAAAATTCAAGTTGATAGAACTTAATATGTCCAGATTTAGCTTTTAATATAACTTCTCACTGATTCACACACAGTGAGTGATTGCAAATATTCATTCAACATCTGATTCATAACACTCAAAAATTATGTTTTTACAAAGCTTTTAAGAGCTTGTGGTGGCAACTACACAATACTGATTCTGTTATTGTCAGTCAGTGTATTAAATGGCTTTCAAACGAAGTTTTATGGCCTTTTGCATCTGTAACTACATGCTTATTTTATTCACTTGTTTATTTATTTGTTAACAGCAGACCTGCAGCCTATCTGCAGAACTGTTTTTGTTTTGGCCAAATCTGAACAACTTAAAATACAAGTAGACCTAGTAAAGTATAAGGTGAATATGGTTCCAAAATCTAACAAGAAAAAATATACTATATATCTAAAACCACTGAAATCAGTGGGAGTTCTTAAATAGGTAGACATCTATAATTTATCACACTCACCAGGCTAGTTGTTTTGCAGCCATTTACTTCACCAGCATGAGTACAGTACTTCATTCAAATCACTCTTTCTAAGCAATTCTTCACATTTGATTCATTATGCAAATAGCTGACTGTATTTTCAAAAGTGGACAGTTTGTAGACACACTTGTGCAAAAAGTTTATGGTTTAATTTCTTAGCTTAATGTCTAATTTAGAGGACAAAAATTTTTATTCTTCATGTTACTTTCTCAAAAGTTGGAATTGGATGCCATGTTATTAAGCATCTCATTAAGTCTTTGATTAAAGTGCATTCTCAGTTGGTCCTAACAGACTTTTAAGACTTTTACACATAGACAACTGTATATTGTTGTTATTCACTGATGGTATGATGAGATCAGAATTACAAAAGTTAAGTTCTCAGTCATATGATGCCCAGACTTAATATCTTAGAGTCAAGTTCTCCGTACGGTCTTAGCGAAGCCTCTTTTCGCACCTGTAAAACTGTGGGCAAAATTGGTATTGTGTGAACATGTAAGTCCACAATTACAGATGAGTGGCAGAAGAGACCTTTTTCCCCTTGACTTTGGAGTGCTCAAACTTTGTGATTTTCACATCTCATGTTAAGTGAGTGTAGGATATTATATTGCAGCATTTTTTTTCTTCAGCCATGGTTCAGTATTCAAAGATGGCATAAGTATGTCCTTAGATGTGCTACATACACTGTATTATTAAGACCTGAGTAATTACTTGCTTTCAGCATATTGTGTAAAAACTAGAATTGGTTCTAGAAAAAGATAAAATCAGCAGTCAGCACAATATTACAAAACTGCAACAAACTATTACAGAACTCTTCAGCTCTTTGGTAGCCCTGTCCATGTTAAACTACTGATGGTGTCAGGAATGTGCAGTTATATTCTGTACTACAAAGCAGGACTCTAGCTATCCACCTGTTCCCTTAGAGAAGTCCTTGCAACAGCAGACAGGGAATATAGCTTTTCTTTAAGCATTGCACTTGAGAAGATTTTTTTCATAATTYATCTTCAGGAAAAAGTAGAAGAGGGTCACTTTCTTTTCAGATAGCATGTCTGCTAGAAGGGATTACTTTTCAGTAGCTCCTCTTACTATCCAGAAAAAGAGAGCAAGAATCTTTCGAAAACTGACAAATTAAGGAAGCCAGTACAATATGGAATCCTTTTAGCTTCAATGTAGGGAGCCAGACTCCTTCGATCATTTTATCTTCTTTCCCAGTTCTTCATCAGCTTTACCAGCAGGAGACACRGTGCATCATATCTGTGAGATTGTGATCTTTGTACATTCATGGAAGATTTCAGTGAAAAAAAATTTTGCTTCAAAATGTCTCTGTATTAGAAAATTAAAGTATGTACTTTTCAATGACTGAATCATAGCAAGCTTTGCTGAGCAGGTGATTAAAAACATATATGTTCAGGTAATATTACAGTTTACTTTGTTGGTAGTATTAATGCGACTGAACCAGTGCTAAAAAGTAAATACATGTTTCTGGAGATAGAAGAGTAGAAGGCTCACCTTTTAGACCTCTTGCCTATCATCAGATTTTCAGTGTTCCCTTTCTGGTTTGTTCTGTTATTATGAAGTTCTTTAAATTGCCTAAGCAGTCAATGGGACAACTACTTACCTTGTATCCACAGTTCTTGACATCAGCTAAACAGTGCATGAAAGCACTCTATAGAAAGAGACAGACAGGAGAAGAGATACAGAAACACTAGAGATATAAACTGACATTACACATTTTATGAAATGACAAAAGAAAACACGCTGGAAGTCAAAACCCTCCAACAGCAGCAGCATTTTTAGAAGACMCTGTATCACATTAAATAAGTTTGTTCAGAGTCTTTTGGCAAAGGGACTATGATTTTGTCATTGTTCTCTATTGGTAAATCATCCTTGAAAACATGAAAGATACTTCTGGCAAAGAAGAACTAAAGCTAAGAAGATTTGTTCATAGCAGATAACTAATGCTGTTACAGTAGTATTCTATCCAAAGGAAAAGTTTATGGCACAGTTATGGTGCTGAGAACACTTTGGAAGTTACATATTCCTGTTCTTTTCACTGAAGTGAAAACTGATTATTAGTTCATTCTGTATGGTGTTAAAATCTTTTCTCACATAGACATTGTGGCTTCTTTTTAATTTTCTTCTTTGTCTTTTCTTTGGTGCTCTGCTCTGGCAAAAAATGTAACTTAGCAATGCATATTAGCAGTAATTGGAAAAATTATATGACAGCTCATACTAGGGATAGAAATGACAGGATTTTAAAGATTTTAATTGAATCCACATTGTTTTTAAGCTGTTAAATGCAAAGTAATCTGCTAATTCAGGGATTCGATATTTTACCTCTATTTATCTGGTAAAAAGTTTCAATTCTCTTTCAAGTTGGTCAAGTTGAGGCAGTTGCTGTGAATATTATTCACTAATTGAAGTAAGGTTGCACAATTCAGCCATTAATCCCTAAGTGTAAAGTAAGTCCAGTTACATACTCCCAGTTATTTTAACAGTAACATTATTTTACATTATCAAATTAAATAATATTTAAAAGATATATGTAAATGGTAAATGATTTCACATTATATTGAAGGCTTCTTGTGTCAAATAGATTTCATACAGTTACCAATGGAGTATGATATTCATGCAAATTTTCAGTGAATTCAGTATATTAAATACAACGGGGAGATAGTCAGACAAACTCCTTCCAAAGTTAATGAAGGATGTGTGTGTGTATCTAAGGTCGTAATTGGCATTATAGGGGGAAGTTGGAAGGAAAATGTAATTTAATGGTGAAAGAACAGAAGYAGGAACCAGACCTCCTAAATTCTGTTCCTGATTCTGCTGCTGACTWGCTGTATGCCCTTTGGCCAGGAGTGTAGCTTTCCTGTTTCTTACTTCAGCTATTTTAAAGACCAAGGATTATGCTTCTTACTGGTCCCTTCTTCCCAGGGATGATGTGAAGCTCAATTAATGCTTAAAAAGCATTTTAAGATCCTGTAATTGAGGCACTGTGTAAGTGCAGTGTATTAATATTTTACTGAATACAGTAATTCCTGCATTTTAAGCAGGAAACCTGCTGTTAAACAGTATAGTTGGCATGAGTGTAAATATTAAATTGTTGCATCCAAATTAGACTTTAAATCAGATTTTTTCATGAAAACACTACCCTCGGAAGCAATCCCTGTTCAGCTGGATTCTGCCTGTGTAGAATTTAATAAAATATCATTTCTTAATATACTGATACTTCTTAAACTTCAACAATACAGACTGTTTTGTTGGATTTTTATGTGACAGATACACATGACAATCAAATTATTTTCATAATGAGGCATCCAGAAATACACAGAGCAGAGGGGCAACAAATGTTGGTTTGGATTAATATTTAAATCTGATTGTTTGAAACAGTCTTCTTGAAAGAGAATCATGACTGATTTTTAATAGTGTGGAAGCCCCCAGAGTCCTTCAACTCTATCAGCTCTGTAGTGTCAGTCTCTTTTAATCAGTCCTTCTTTTATCACTAAGCCCTAGATGACAGCCTGAAGTTTCACCCTGAGGTGTAAAGCATTAAAATATATATGTGACTTACCTGACTTAGACTTTAAAAGAAGTACATGAAAACAGAAGGACAAACGCTGTCCTGATCATACTGAACTTCCTAGAAGTCATTGAAAGAAGCACTGGCAAAATGGAGGAGCCTAAGAAACAGGAAATAGTAATTTTTTAAATGATGATATTTTATTCTACATGAAAATTGCCAGAATCAGCAGCAAGCCTCCAAATTGATTTATATAGTCTTAACACTAGTAGGAAAAGCCTAATCCACACTAAATCAAAGGCAACATTCTCAGTGGATGTAAAGGAGCCCAGAATTTCATCACTCATATCACATCTTGACTCATGAATATTGAATTTCTTGTGGCAAATACCTGAAGATTGCCTCTCAGCCTAGATTTTCCTTCTTCCTTCTCTTGCCTAGCATTTCATGTACTAGATGTCTTTCTTCATTCAACAAAGGAGTGTCTTTAATCAGGGATTTTTTGATGGTACTTTACAGAGAGTTCTTAAGGTGTTTGAGGACACCTCAGTGTAATGATATTGCTATGAACGCAAGAAATGAGTAACGATCAAATTGATTTGTGAGTTGTTGAAATGTAATGGATCTCAGGGGTGAAGGTACCACCAGCAAGACTGGATCTGGTAAGAGGGTGAGAGACTTTTGTTGTGACTTGTATCTGACACAGATACTCATGTCTCACAAGAGCGTATGTTGTTTCATGTGATTCTACAAGGGAAATGTTACAGCCTTCTTACTTGCTACTCCCAGCCTCCCTCTTTCTCCCTCTCCTACAAATTTGTACTCCCATTTCTTTTGCTATTACTCTATAAACCTAAATGGAATATGCTGTGATTTTGTGCCTCTAAATTTAACACAATATTGAGTTACAAGAAGGATATAATTTTTTAGTATTCAGAAAAAATATATAACTAGATGGTATTTTTAAATGTAATGAGGCCTGAATCTGGTGAAGCCAGTGAAAAATTCCACCTTTACACTGAGCATTAGATCATGTATCAAGAGCAGACTCTGGTCCATTTGGTCTGTAAATCCTTCTTTGAGTGGATAGAAAAATATTAGTAAATAGCTGTTGTGACTGGTACTAGTATGCAGTTAATATCTATCTTTCAAAACCCTGTTTTATCAGATTTAATGTTAATACTGAAAAACCTGGCTGAATAATGATGGTTAAAACTGTTAACTTATTTCACTTTTTATATGTTGTTTGCATTTAAAAGTGTTTACGGTCATGATAACAACTTTATGCTCCTTTTGATGCATGTTCAGAGAATGTTGATATTCTTAACTTCATGTGATCTGTGAATGACATCCTACCACAGTTGAGACATTATATTTCTCATTTAATTGTCAGCTGCTGTTTTGCTATCTCWAGACAATTGCATTGTATTAATACAGTCCTGAGGTAGGTAGTTTCTGGTACTGATTGCCAAAATTTGATCAAAAATATCTGATAATTTTCAATATTATTTTCATCTTTACCATTTTGAGGATTCTATTTCACAGTCTTTACAGTTTCAAAGGTGGTTAAAATGCCCTAGAGGTTACTGATACTTTCCAGATTATGTGAAACCAACAGAAGTCTATCACTTAATGGGATGGCCAATTAAGAAAGCTATTGCACTGAGACAAGCAAAAAGAATTTCTGGATTCATACTGAAATAGCAGGAAGTAGAACAAAATATGAGATTGCGAATTCTGTTCCTTACACAGTCTGATATTGAGGTAATGGCTAATTACATGCCTGGATTGGAGCTATCTAGCTGATTTTTATCAAGGCCCCTTCATTAGGAAGCAGTGTTGGGTTAGCCAGGCACTGCATGTAATTTTCCTGCATAAGAATTGCAGTGGTCTGCTACAACTGCTTGTTTTGAGGCTGGGAGAATGGCAAGAAATCTAGTATCTTCCATAGGAATATGGAAGACATTGTACATCTGAGGACGTCATAAATTCTATACAAAATGGACATGTTGTCTGAATCCAGACTGGTCCTCCATTTGAGTAACATTGCTTTGTATCAATAATTAAAAAACCCCAAACAAGAAGAAACAAGAGTGGGCTCGGCATCTGAAAATTATGAATTTCTGGCAGTGGTATTATGAGCTTTCAGGGACATTACCTCCCTGAAAAGCACCTACTTTCGCACATATTAAATTCCTCTTTAGATAAACAATAATTTATAATGGATAAGTTAGGGAGCTACATGTCTCCTGAAAAGCTTTCTAGAATGTAACAGACTCCATAGGAGGGCTCTGTGGGCACCTTCATGAGAATCAGCTTATTCCCCTAAGGGGAGACAGTTTATTCATAGTGTAATCTTATCTTAAACTTGTAATGAAGAATGAAAACCTACAGTCGAAATCATGATAGGCTTCATGATGAATAAAGCTAGTGTTTGTCTGGAGTAAGCTGAAATAACAAAGACTGGGTGCATCATGCAGCTGAGTCACAGTTGGTGAACAAAGTTGGGCTGATCCTCCTTAATTAAATGTATTTTCCAAAGCTGTCTTAAAAACACTGTAGCCTATCCAAACTAGGCCTCTATTAAATGTTCCTTTTAAGACACAGCAAGTGAAATTAGGCATCTTCTTTTTAGAGCATGTGCAACTGTTAAAAACCTGAAGAGCATGCCTGTTTAGCAGTCTTGTGACAAAGCTTGTTAGGACTTGAAGCTTTCTGCTAAAAGGCCAAATCCAGCTTAACGTACAGCTACACAGCTTCTGTTGACCTCCCAAAGCTGATATCTGTCAAATAAATGACAAACTTACAGAGTTTATCAGAGCACAGATACTTTTTCATGATACAATTCTATTGGTAAGTCACAGTATATAATATGAATGTGAAAATATGTTTATGTAAATCAATAATGCCTATATTAGGTGTGTTTTACACTAAATAGTTACTTTTGTTCTTTTATGTAGTAATGAAAACGGTTGATGTGTATGTAATCCAAATGTGTTTGGATAGCATCACACTTGCCAAAGGCAGAAGTTTGGAAGGCTGAAAAATATCAGTAGAGGGAGCTCCTACCGCATTTATTGGAAAAGATGTTTTTTAACCCTAGGTGGACAAGCCATTTTGCTGTTGTTATGAAGAAGCTGTCCCTTGTGATAAGCTCTCTGACTGGTTAGCAGCATATTTGAGGCAAACTACATAATAACGCAAAAGGAAAATGGCTTAATATCCATCTGGCTTGTCATCTTTTGTATATTATGGATATATTGCAGGTTGCAGACCACATACAGCATTATTGCTCTACCTCTCTTTTTTTCTTTTGGATCTCATACTGAAGCTTTTCAGTCACCTCAAATGTCAAGAAAAGATTGAAAAAAATCAATACTTAAAAAATTTGGTGTGACATGGTAGAATTTAATTTGTCTAAGTGAAGTTGAAGGAGAGCAAAATAACATTTTTCTCCTCAATATCCCCTGTCTTCTTGATCAATAGGATATATATTTGCTGGTCTGAAAGTCTAATAATGACTTTCCAGTGTTCTTAAAAATCTTGAGGGTGTCATTTACTCATCTTCTCACCTGCCTTTTCTTATAACAAAGAAAGCAGCTTGATGAGATCAAATGCGAGTGACCTTCTCTATAAGGAGTCCCTCAGAAACTTCTTTCCTGTGGTTTGATTACTTTGACAAAAAGAAATTCATGGTCATGGTTACTAATGACAACTAGCAGTAGCATATGAAAAAAGCCTCTGGCATTGCTGACAAAGGTCAGATAGCAGCACATGTTGCATTGCTGCTGCTCTGTTTAGTCATTTTCCATCACAAACCCAGTTACGTCTTGTGCATCTGAGCAAGCTCTGTGACTCAACACTATGAACTGTTACTGAAACAAAAGATAGTGAAGCTGTAGTTACAACTGAAGCGACACATTTAACACACAGCTAAATTCAGCTGTGCTATTTAACCACAAAATTTGCCCAATATTTTGGACTGGGTGATTTGCCCAAAATATTATCTCTTGCCTTAAAATTCCTTTCTGCTTACTTCTCAGGTAAAGGTATTATTTGAATACCTTATGCAAGTGTTCACTTTCATGTTTGCGTTAGGAAAATAGTGATTTTTGTGTTTTCTAAAAAAAGGTGAGTTAAAAGAATTTCTGGTTTTTGAAGTATCTCAGAATATTTATGCTATGCTTTCTTTATCTTTTTTAAAAGTAAGTAAAATTTTAAACAAACAGTCTTTGTCTGTTTTTCAAGACATTTAGTGATCTGGAGACACAGGTGATTAGTAAGATTTCTAGGATTCTTTAAATTCCTTTCAGATTTCAAAGCTTGCATCTCTTGATGCGTAATGCTTTTAAAGTCCCAGGCTTAAGTGACTAACATGGCTAAGTGTCATTAAATTACTAAAAGTTAACGTATTAATGTATTAAAAACATAGTTGGTTTATTGGTTGGTTAGGATTGAGGTTGCCTCCATAACTGGATCTACTGAGTATCTTATATTTAACAGGCCTACTGAAGTCATGTCTTATAATATGGGAGTCAGCCAGAAAAGGGTGTTTAACTAAAAGCTATCCTTTTTTGCAAAGGCCTTAATAGATTTTCATCTTTTATTTTAATGTAAATTTTAATAGAATTAATTTATTGAATGAGCCTTAATTTCTTTCTCCACACAGTTTAGAATACTCATTTTGAAGCCTCTTTGTTAAAAGATAAATCACTTAAAGATTATTTTGATAAACTAATAAGAAACATTAGCAAATATTTCTCTCATTTCATTCTTAAACGTTTCCCTTGGGAAAATGGAGGAATCTTGAAAATCTAAAGATTATGTTTCATATATCTAGAAATTTTCAGAAGATTTTAAAATCCATTTAGTTATTGATAATAAAGTATCCAGGTATCTATTATGTCAGGAATCTAGCTCCTTGAGGGAATTTTTTTTATTTGCCATACATATTTGCTTTTACAACTCTTCAGGAAATAATACATTTCACTATTTATTTGCATAAGTTATTCTTTGCTCATTTTAAAATTTTATCCTGCATAGGTATATTCCAGAGATATAGGCAAATCTTCTGGTGTAGGTCCAATCAGAAGTGTATGTAATGAAGAAATGTTTATGCAGGTCTTCTGAGTGTAGCACAATTGAGAAAAAATTTAGTAATGCTAATGGAAGAAATGCCAACTTATGGACTAATGCTATAGTCTGAAAACATCCACTAATTACTGTGTGCTGCTCCAAAATATTAGTGTCTTTGTGAAGCAAATTGTAACAATTTCAAAGAACTGATACGTAATGCATATAAAAATGACAATTTGAACTATGAAGTGAGTAACTTACCCAAATGAACAAACATACGGTGTACTAGCTGGCAGCTTTGAAGATAATACAGAAGTACTGCTATCCATGTCTTTAAAAAGCCTGGGAAGCGTGACTATTCATGACTGAGTGCAGTGCATTACTTTGGAGCCAGTGCATTATGTTCTGGCCCAGCGCAACCCAGTGTTAGAAATGTATCACTTCAGATGTGCAATTTGGTTTTTAGAGAGAAAAGGAAATGGATAATTATGCTTAGATTATAGGTATTTTTATGCTCCCTGCAGATATATTGATGATAATCCCCTGGCCTGAGACATTTTATTCCATTCTTGAGGAAAGGCTTTCATATTTTATCAAGGCTTTTCCCGGAGCCAGCCTTAAGCACTAACAAGAAAAATGACTGCTGGAGGCTCTGATTTAGCCTTAGCAACTTAGCCGAGAGACTCAAAGGTACTTAGGTGTCATGACACAGAGCTTTGCAACACCTAACTTTAGGCATCTGACCACCGTAGCAGAATCCCTATCACTGAATATCGAGTCAAGACTACTTATATGATCTAGAAACAGAATCTTGCACTTCAGGATAAACATCAGCATGGTGAACAAGGAGACAGGCAAACCAGTATGCATTTTTGAAGACAGAGAGGTGATTGGTTTCTTCCCCCTTCTTTGGCTTTTTACCTAACTGAGACCCTAAGTCTAAGGGACCTAACTGAGACCCTAAGACAAAGGGACCTAGCTGAGACCCTAAGACACAGCCTTTTTCATCTCCCCTGTATAACTCATGCAGAAAGACAGATAAGTCCAGAAAGCAAACAGACCTCAAATGAAAAGAATCGTTCAGTACTGACCGCACAGGGAGTTCATATCAACCAAACTGCTCTCCTAGAAGCCTCAGTTAGGTACGTAAGGTTCATTAGGATAGATCTGGGCCTTTGTGCCCACTAGACATGGGTAGGTATCTTTCTTCAATTTTAGTTCACAGGTTGCAGTCTTTCATGAAGGTAGACTTCTAAAAAATAATAGAGGATTAACTGCCATTTTCAGGAGATAGGCAAGAGGTGATTCTTGTCTTCTCCCTCCCTCCCAGCATTATCCAGTCTTTTGGAAATCAGAGCACTCAGGAATCCAAAAGGGGTTGTTTTCACATCTGTGAATTCAAACTCCATTACCCACTTCTTGGGAGAGTGCCTTAAGTCCCAGGCTACGCATTTATGCCCACTCTTTTTCTCCTCTGTTGAAAGATCAGCCCCTTTCATTCTCTTACGCAAAGCAGAGCACTGCATAAAACAGGAGGGAAGAAGAGCATCTCCTCTCCTGTAGAATAGCTTATAACTGTAAAATTGACCATTTCAGCTTTCAGGAATCTCTAACATTTGCCTTGAATTTAGGTTTCAGTAAATGTAAAAATCGAATGGATATGCCATATTTCTCATGATTTCTATGAAACATCACACATAGTCCAGCCTCTTTTGAAGTTAATAGAAGAGACTTGGCCTCCATAAACTCTGGTTTAAAGTTCTGGGTTGGCAATAAAACTTCAAACTAAATGAGTTGTGGCTAATGTAGTTCTTATTTTATTTCTTTGGAAAGTTCTTCTTGTACCAACAAGCATATAATAAGCATTGAAAAATGCCTCATTCCTAGCTCATATTCTGCTGACAGAGTAGATAATTTGCACAGCTATCAGCACTTTCCATGGATAAAGTTAGAATTCCTCAACTTTGGCTTTTTCCCAGTTGATGTCATGAAACTGGCCATAAATAGAGGCAGCAAAATTATAACCAGGACACATTTTTGACATGTTTAAGACATATTATAAAGGACAAGAGGTGGCTGGGAGTAGTCAGCATGGACTTATGAAGGGAGAGATCATAGTTAACCAACCTGATAACCTTGTTCAAAGAAATGACTGGCTCAGTGGATAAGGGGAGAGCAGTGGATGTTGTCATGGGAGACAGTGCCAAAAGTCGAGATAAACAACTGGTGAAGTATGTACCAGATGAGTGAATGATGAGGTAGATTGAAAACTGGCTGAACTGCAGGGCTCAGATGGGTATGATCAGCAGCATGAAGGCCAGTTGCTAGTGGGATACCCAAGGAGTTGATACTGGGGCAGGTAGTGTTTAACATCTTCATTAAYGATGCAACGGAATTTGCTTGCAGAGCAAGCACCCTCAGCAAGTTTGCAGATGATACAAAACAAGGAAGAGTGACTGATACACCAGATAGCTGTGCAGCCATTCAGAGGGACCTTGACAGGCTGGAGAAATAGTCCAAAAGGAATCTCGTGAAATTCAACAAAGGGAAATGCAAAGTCCTGCACCTGAGGAGGAATAATATGATACACCAGTACAGGCTGAGGGCCAACCAGCTAGAAAGCAGCTTTGCAGAAAAGGCCTGGGGGGGTCCTGGTGGACAAGTTGCACATGAGCCATCAGTGTGCTCTTGTGGCAGAGAAACTGGACAGCCTCCTGGGCTGCATGAGGAAAGGTTTTGCCAGCAGGTCAAGGGAGTGATTTTCCCTTCCACTCTACTCTGCTTGTGTTCGTAGAGGGGTTCATTCTGTTCCGCTCTTTATACATGCCGGTCCATTCCTTATACTGTGCTTTTTACTTTTGCCATCTTTTGTTATTGCAATGTCTAGTCCTTTTTTTAACCTCTGAACAGTATAAGTATGTAAAATGTTGTATAGACACAAAATATCCTGTAAATTTTACCAATGTAAAATTCAAATAATCCTAAGGACATGGAAACATGTATACTGTTTACAGCATAAACACATGCTGAATATATGGAAACAGTTTATTCATTAAAAAAAGTCACACTCAAAATTCTGTATAAGTCTATGATCTTACAGTTGGTAAAAGTCTGAAGGGAATATGTATGTGCAATACCTTTAGCTATCAAACAGCAAGAAAAGACAATGTGAGTACAAGTGAAGGTATACTAGCTTTGTTATACTTTAAAAAAAAAAGTTGTGAAAGATGCACAGCTTTTTTTCTTTTTCATGAAGTAAATAGCAGAATCCTGCTTTGAATCTGAAAGTTATTTTATAATGATATTGTGGAGAAAAGATAAGTGAACAGTGCTGATGTGGTAATACTAGGTAGGTTCATATGTGTATAGAGGAATCCAAGGTTAAGTAAAGCTTGGAAAGAAAATTTGGGTAGGAGTATGCATTGCAAGGTATGTAAAATCATTCATAGATGAAATTCTGAAGAACGTGGTACACTGAGCAGCCTCTGAAAGCTGAGGTATGCTGATGATCTGCTTAAATTTGAACTTACTCTCAAGTCAGTGAGATTGTTATGGGAGTAATCACAACATTAAACAAGGCTAAAACAATACCCTGGATGGCCGAGTTTATCCCTGAAATTTATATATATTTAGTTTTTACTCAGTATTTCATGTAACAAGTACAGGCCAACTTGGATGTGGAGATCAGGTGGTATATAGCTTGACTATTTAAGGCAAGCTTCTGGAAAATAAAGTATGATTTTTAATGGGTAAGATAATCTTAAAAAAAGATCATCTCCTTTTCTTGCTGTGTTTATAAAATACAGTTTATGCTTATGAAAGCAGTTATGGTCACTACTGTGTTCCATTGGAAGACTGATCTTGCTGGGGTCTTTATGGCATTTTCAGAATTTGTCTCCAGCTCTAAATCCCTCAGGAAGCTATACCTCATTTCTGGATCCTATTCTGAGCTCTGGCATGAGCTCTGACACAATGCACAACTCTGAGAGAAAGTCCAGCTGCAAACAGCAGTGGAAGTCCAGCTACCTAAGATACTTTAAAGTCAAAATATGAGGCATGAATGGAGCTTACGAATCTACATAGGTATAAGCTGTATAAGCTGAACTGGAATTTTCATCATCACATATGTGTGTACTCACACATGTGAGATGATATTTGCACAGCCCTGATAGTTTGGGATTAGTTAGCAATTGGGTGTGGCTTGATACAAATTTTTTGGGTGTAGAGGAGAAGTCAATTGCATTGTGAAAATAAGACTAGAACTGGGTCTCTGAGATTGTATTAATGCATCCTTGCAGAAGCAGCGTGAAGCTAATTCAAGGGGTTTTTTTTATTATTTTAAAGTGACTTGGTACACTGAGCAGCATAAAGAATATAATGTGATGAATTCTGATTGATAATCAATGGATGCTCTAGTGAACTTATTACATGAAATCACAACAGATGACCTGACATTTCAATGTATATCCTTCTTTTCTGAAGTATTCTGCCTTACAGGCTAGCATTCTCCCAGTCTGTGCTCCATCCCCTGGGGACTGGGAGATTGAATTTAATGGTTAGCTGAGCAAGGACGAGTTTAACTCTGCTCGTTAATCATTGTTCTCAATAAGAGAACTTGTTACTTATTTTGGAAGGGTTTATGCACCTCGTTTTGTCCAGTAACTGCACATATAATACGTGAAAAAGAAATTGTTTTGAGACCCTTTACTGCATATTATGTAAGTTTAATTTGATGTAAAAGTGACTGTTAGAGCATTTGGATGGAGTCTTTGATGAGTTGACTTCTGAGATTCTAAATCACTTGAAATCATATGAGACAAATTTAAGATTAAAGAGTCTTATCTAATAGGTGCATTTACTTTTTAATTGGCATGATTTTAAATGGCACAATTGTTTATATGCTAAATACTTGATAATTAAATATAATTAAGTATAGGATTTAAAGTTTAATTCTTCACGTGAATTCTGTTGGACCAGACGGTGATATCATTACCAAGGTAGACTTGGACATACACCAGGATTCTGAGATGACTGTTCCTGAAGATGTACTCGGTGCTTCCCAAGTATAGAAACTAAACCAGTTTGTATCAATAGGAAAGAAGAATGAAGCAAAACAAAGTTTACTTTCCTGTGGGCTTTAAATGAATCCAAGTTATTTTCTGACTTAAGCTGTATCAGTAACCGACACTTCTCAAAATGTAATGTTAGCAGACTCTAATAATGCATGGTTAAACCAGCAGTTACCCATTTAGTGTAACCTTTGCTGCTGGTAATTGAGAGTATGTATTGCTTAGACAGCTTTGAATTAAAATTAGTCATAGGGACCTTTCAAAGAAAATATGTAAAAAGCTTCATTCTGAGTCCAATTAGAGCTAAGGTCAGTCTTCTTTAGCCCATCTCATTAGTGCACTCTGCATGCAAGTTATTTTAAATCTCCAAATATTTTACTCTTGGATATTTGTTTTGAATGGATAAGTAAGCTAATAGGGAAAATGTAGTAGTCAAAATATAAGAAGTTACTTAAACTAATTATTGTCCATACGAAATGTATATTTCTGTCATTTTTCCCCCTCAAATAATGGATCTAATCCTTCAGGAAGGCACTAATGTTTTGTGAGGTTTAAGTAGCCTCAGCCCCCCCTTCACTCTAACGGGAGCTGGTACATTTGAGCACTTAAAACAAAGCTAAGCATCACGACTATCCTGTTTCCAAAAGCAGAACATCTGAATTAACTGGGAAAAATATATGGGGAAAAAGGTCAGGTGAATATCCACAGCTTCATAAAAGACAGTAACATCTTCTGTTCAGAATTACTACACATATACAACCGTAAGTTTAAATGAAACCAACCTTGTAAAATGTAACTTCATGTGTGGCTGCATTATTGTAGCCATATAATAGGAATTAATGCAATAACAGTTCACATTCTATAAGGATACAGAAAGATAAAATATATTTCCCTAGGTATATATAAAATATAGGATATATGGCTGAGCATTTATTTTCTTTATGTATTTCTTGAAATGGAATAGAGCCTGGGCATTCTTAACGGACACATGAACCAAAAAGTGTTACGTTTCCTAATGTGGTTCTACATCCTGCTATAAAAAGAGCTTCAAAATGGTCTGGGACTAGGTCTGTACTTGTGTGTCCAAAAATCTATATTTCTTTCCAACCTCATACACTCGCTGTTTGCTAATTTTAGTGACACCTACAGTTTCCAGGTGTTAAACACTTTAAGAACCTTGAATTGCAGAAAAGAATCTAGACAGCAGAATGAGTGTGGGGGGGGGGCGATTGGTTGCCCAATTGGGATCAGCTCCCAACATGCCCAGTAAAGAGGTGCAGCATGCGCAGGAGCTGGCCTGGAGCTATTCCTAAACAGAAGCTACTTAAAGCATAAGTCAGTTTCAAATCTCCAGTCCCACTCCATCCCCAGCCCAGATATTTTCAGCAATTTTTTTTTTTCCACAGGTATCTAAAGCCTTGGACCTTTTTTGAGATTACRTGTCAATGTTCTTTCTCTAAAAGTTGTAGCAAAAATCAACTGGAGGCTCTAACCCTCAGTCCTGATGTCACTTGAGGGTTTCCAATCATTGACTTCCAGTTTAAGACATCATGTTGATTAAAGAGATTTCAGATCCAAAGTTTTGGGGGTTTTTTTGAAAAGAGGTAATTACAGCAATTAGAGGAAAACACTTTGTGAGTGGTTTGTAATGAAAACTCTGACTTAAAGCTCATGAATCTTTTAAACTGGTAGTTTAATAAGCATTACAGGAAAAATCTTCTGAGGAAGTGAGAAGTAGGTCCCATTTGTCTTTTAATGCAATATGAGAACAGACCCAACCAGATTGTTCTAGGTACTTTGTGCCCCTTGAAAACAAAATTATCCKTACAAAAAGTGCAGTATTGGGAGGAGCATAGATTTATCTGCAGATTAGATAGAGCAGATGTAACAGAACATGGTTCAGCTCTTCTGTTAAAAATGGCTTTGCATTAAAGTTACAAGCTTTCCAAATCTAGTGTTCTGCCTTTACATCTCATTTCATTACTGGGTTTGTATTTCCTGTCCCTATGCATGCCAAATTACTCTTTCAAAGATGCAGGGATGATAAAATTGTTTCCAAGTTAAAYTGAGTTTCTCAAACAGTCCTTTATTTGACTTTCTTATCTTTATCTTACTTCCTGTCTTACACATTTCATGGATAAAACTGACATGTAAATTTTGATGGCGGAAACCACCCAAACCAATTTCTAGCTAAGGGTCACGGCTGAGGAGATTTTTACATGTATTTATAGTTTTATTAATATTTTAACTCATTTCCTTTGTTTCTGTAAAAGGAAAATTCAAGAGAATATGTTGGTGGATATTAAAAAGGAAAATACAATGAACTCCATATATCCAATTTAAGCATCCCAGATATGAAAACTGGATATATATGAAAACAGAGGGTTGCCTTGAATGCTTCATGATTCATGTATTTTATTCCTGTGGTTCAGGATCCAGATAAATTGAGGTATGGCTTCAAAAAAGTATTACTACATTGGTAAAATAGATCATTTTCTATAGACCATACTATTAATTGCAATAAACTAGTGTAATGTGTAATAACTCAACTCTGTCATAAGTGTAAAACTATGTTTAATCCAAAGGAAAATCAGGCTAATATGGTGAAATTTCTGAGGAATCGCAGTGAAAAGGGAGAAAAGTCTTAACTAAGTGAAATAAAGTCCAAATGAAATAATGACAGTTTACAACACTGAGTCATAGTTATAAAACAGTTGCTGATTAAGTAGTAGCTAGAAATAAATGTTTATAAGTGACTTTTTAAATATTTTCTAGTAATTCCTAGGAAAAGAAAGTGGTGGTGAAAAAATAGATGAATTTAGATAAAACATTAGGTTAAAATTGTTTGTTTTACAAAAGGAGGAAATGCCTATTATGACAATTAATGCCAAGCAGAAATTTGAGCTGTTGGGAGTAATGTTCTGCCTGAGACTGCATGCGCAGAAAAGAAACAGCATAAAAAGTTTTTGTCCTGACGTACGTTTGTAGAGGGCAGCAGTGCTAATTTTTGGGCATGACTCTGACTCATTGGTCAGTGTGCGGAAGGCATTAGGAGATGTCAGGGTTTGCACTCATCTGTCAGGATTGTTGTCTGCACCAGAGTCAGAAGAGAATATAAGAGAAACTGTGGCTCAGAGAGTTTACTTTGTGGTTGCTTTTTCTTCGTTCTATAAGCAAGTTTTACAGTGCTTTTGCTATTTTTTATCATTATAAAAGCTAAGGAAGAAAACCAAATCATATATGCCTGGTGCTGGATATTCCACAAAATCTTAGCATATTTTCATATGCACAGTTTTCATTCTGATCTAAGGAAATTGTTGAGTGTATCTTGAAAGAAAAAAACATTATTTTTTGTGTTAATTAGTAGACAGCAAAAGGACAGGCTTTAAGCAGTGTGCAACCTTACAGGTCATATACATATCTGCACACAGTATTTTATTGTGTTTCTGAAGTGTAAAATAGTCTTTTACTGGAGAAGCAAGACTGCTTCTTCATCCTCAGTTATAGTTGCAAAGGAACTAGTGAAACAAATTCTTAAGATATTTAAGGTTGTAAACATGTTACCATTTTGCCCTTGAAGGGGATTAAACAAACCTTTTAATTCCATTCGGTCAGGAGTGGAGAACATTGTGAGAATTTTAAATCATTCTTAAGCTTGAACTCTTTGAAGGATATGCACAATTCTCTTTTTTAAGAGAGATACAAAGCTTGCATGTCAGGTGGGTCATCCAAGATCTGTTAATAGCAATCAAAGAGTATTAAGTTACTGATATGAATATGGTTTTGGTGCTCACAAAGATACCCGTGAGCCCTTAAAATCACAAGCAGTCTTGCTTTAAGAAGTGTTTGCATAAGTTTTTCAGTGGCCAAAATGTCTTGTTTTTCAAGGATAGTCTATATCACGAACATACCTCATCCTCAAGAATATTTTGAACATATATATTTAATAAATTTTGAATTCTCTCAGGTGTAACCTTTCTTTTTAACAAAGATATTGGACTAAATATTGAACTGTATAAATGCGTAAGAAAAAAGATAAATATGAGAATAATTTGTAATGTTTTCACGTGTGACAGGATCTTTATGAGTGAAAATAAAAAGACAAAATAGACCAATGGATATCAAGGAGGCATGAAATAAGGATTCTTTAATTGGATTCTCAATTTTTGCTCTACGTATATTTCAGTAGCAAAGCAAATCACTTGCCCTGCCTGTGTTTCTGTTATCCTAACTATACAACGAAAATATTATTTACTGAGTTTTTAAAGTGTTCCTTAAATCATTCCTTCAATCCTTAAATCATGCTAAAGCATACTGGAAAAGTATAAGCTGGTCTTATTCATCCAGTGCTATCTGTTAAAGTAAGAATTATACAATAAAAGAAGAGATTTGCTTAAATGATTTTCAGTTTGAATGTAGGATTGGCAATGCCAAAAAAAMCCCTCTTACTAAGTAAAAAGGCTGAATGTGTATGAAAAGAGAAAACATTATATCATAACTATATTCTGACTGCACCGTTCAAGGACATAAGAAATGCCTCACAGAAAAAGTTCTTTCAAGGGACTCTTGCTCTATTCTACACTATGTCAAGATTAATTAAGTTGACTGTACATGCAAAACAGAACCTCCGCTATTCTTTGACTAACCTCTCCCAGTATGCCCCAGCCAAGTCATCGCTATGGCAACTAATCATTCCCAAATCCATCAGTACTACAATGACATGCATGATCCATCTTATGTTGTTATTTATAATTGATCCCCATGGAAACATTAGTTAAATGCATGTTACACCAAAGTTTGAGAATACAGGTGTATTTGAAGCTGAATATGAGGGTATCATCAGAGATTCAGAATGCCCATAATGTTTCCATGACACAGCGCTGTTTGCTATTTCCAAAGCTTGTCTAGCTGTATAAAGTGATAATAAAGATTGGAAGGTTAATACTGGCACTCTGAGCAAAATACAGAACAAACTAAGACACAGCATGAATTATGGGAAATCAGGTGTAATATGGTCCCTATAGAAAAATATCCCTAGCAACTGTACAGCTACATTCTTCTAGCTGAAATTTGCTAAGCAGCCTTTCTAGGATCCTTATAATCTAGATATTATGATGAATGGGAATTTATAAACACGTATAGCCCCTATTAGATTGTCTTCTACGATACAAGATTTGGAAGCAGCAAAAGCAGAAATGGCTGGARGGAGTTTCACATCACATCCTGCCTTAACCCTGCTGGAAAAAAAAGCAATTTTGGTTACTCAAAATAGAGGAGGACTCCTCAGTTATGCCCTTTACTACTAAAAAGCTAATAAACCCCTCCGTCAAGGGGATTACTAATAATTCCATTATCTTTGAATATTTTCTCTGATCAGCTCTTGTTCTGTCTTGTAGACACCGATCTTGAGCTACTTAGCCTTCCTCCTGGATGCTGTAGTGTTCTCTTGTGAGTCTTGCAAAGCTACTCTGAAGCTTCATCTGACACAGAAAGTGATTATCTGCCTACTTATAGGTGAGTGAATATGATYGTGTACATCAGATACCTCGTGTACTGCAAGGTACATTATGAGTTGCAATGGCTTTTCTGTGGTTCAACATCTAAGTGTAGAAGAATTTTGGAAGTGAGGAGGAGGGGGAGAGGGAWGTCCATTTAATACAACTAACTGCTAAGTTTCTGTTATGGCCTTCCTCTGTGACTGTGTAAATTGCTGCATTTCAGTGTCTCTTCTTGGGAATTTGCCACAGCCTAAGGTTTTGTTTTGTTTTGCTTGCTTTTTACCTTCAGGGTATTTGCATGAATGTGGACTATTTCTGGGTAGCTGCAGTGCTTAATCAGAGTGTCAGAGAAGTAGCAGGTGATCATACCTGGTGCTTATGCCTTCCTGTTATAAGCATCTTAAACTAATAGATCATTATGTGCAGTTTATGTAGTGAGTCTACATGCCACAGAAACAACGGTACAAAAATAGCAAACAAATGAAAATTAGTGCTCATACCGCACCAATGGGAGCCATAGTTTGAGGTGAAACATATGCTGGATGTTTAGTAACACAAGCTAAAGGAATATATGAGTATACTGTCATCAACAAAGACCAGAATAGCAATTTGAAAATCTGACCACCTTTATGAAAATGAAAGAAGAAAATGCACAAGACTGATTTTTAGGTTATAGCCAGATTTAATATTCTAGAAAAAGAATACAAAACAGTCTGAAGCTTTTGTTTGATTCTTGTGAACATCATGAATACTCTAGATTAAATAGTGTATTGTAAATGTGAATTCTGTACTTGACAACCTATTGCAGCCAATACAAAAATGACTGTGTGCAGTCCTTTCCCTGATCTGTAAGAAGGAAGGAGTTTGATTTGCTCCTTAGAATAAGAGGCTGTTTTTTATTAATATGAGGATGAGGCACTGGGGGAGGCGGGGGGACAGAATAAGATACTTCATTTTTAAAGTACTCTACTCAGGGCAATGTAAGTGCAGAACAAATTCTTAGTGCTAGCACTGCATTTTAAGTTTTAAGCCAGCTATGTTTTGTACCCAGATAATGCTAAATCATACCTGTACAATCTGTTGTTGTATCACATGTAAATGGCAAGCCATGCTTCCATTCCTCTCTAACGCATACTTCTGGGGATTAATTTTGCTGCTGTCTTCTCTTTTTTTAAGAAATAACACAATCTTGTCTCATTTAGGTTATTTCCTCAGACTGTGCAAATGATGTTAATCAGACAGGCCTCAGTGAGTTTGGCCACAGAATTTGGCTTTTCCTCTGGGAGACTGTGGCAATGGCTTAAAGACTAATATATAATTGGTTTCTTCAGGAGAAAAAGGATTATTCACCTGTCCACCCAGAAATACATAGTGTGGGGTAAAGGGATATAGTGAAAATGTCAATATGCGTATTTCCTAATATACCTGTTAAAGGCAATGTGCATGTTTCTTTTTACCTAAATAGTGATCCTTATTTATAAGTTGTAGTACAGTCCATAAACCTGTCTCTCATTACTTCTGGGTTGGCAAACTGCCTGTTTACTGAAGTGTCTGTGTGTTTTTATTATTTAATTTTTGCTGGCATCTTCACTCTGAGGAGCTTCTGAGAACCCATTCAACTTGTCTTCTTCCCTAGAACATCCCCTTTGAAATTTCATCTTTCTTTTTATCCTGGTCTCATATAGAGGGGAGAATAAATGTTGGTAGCCTGGCTAGATGCAGGCATGGGCATTTATCTAACTGTAGTTCATGGGTTTGAGACCATGTAGACTCATGCTTTGAGAGCTCCTTGGGTTCTCTAAACTGTGTTACTGCTGCTGATCTCTTTTAATTTAACTTCTTACCATAAAGTAACATAATATCAAACAGGTGAACTGGTGTGCATATGAAATGCATAAACTAAATATATACAGTTCCCTTTTTCTTCAGACAAGATAAACTGGAGAGGACAATTTAATAATTTACCAGAATGTAATTAAGTAGCAAAGTATTTGCCACTGTAAGAGGTTCCCCCAAGGAACTAACTCTGAGATAACATGCATGGTAGAATTGCTTGAAAGGTGATGAATCTGAATGAACAAGAGAAAGCAGTAATAGAGAGCTAGAGAGAAGATTACATTAATAGAACTTGTATAGGCTTCAAATGGTCAAATGCAATGAAGTCAATTGGAATTGGAGCAAATATATCTAGCACCCTATATAGACATTATTATTGACATCAATGAATTAATCATTAATACATGAGCAAATGTTTAATCTCTCTGAAAAAAAGAAGAAGGTGTATTCTTTGATACAGATCAACAGCTCATAAAAATGAAGAAAGAAATAGTAGGAGTATGAGATTAAGAACAAACTTTAAAGTCTGTAGTAAGAACTGGTAACTACCTGGATGTGTAATGAGGAAAAATATGAATTCAATACATAAATCACTGAGACAGAAATGGTGTTGGCATTGCCTCACCTGAAAATGTCTGGCTTCTGAGCGGGATAAAGGGAGAGGCTTATATTGTAGTCCTGTAGAGCTGATGAAAAAACATTTACAAGGTTAGCATGCAAATATAAAAAAATTGCATCTCCCCTTTCCATGTATCCTTCTGTTAAATCCTCTTGGCCACATAGAGCTTTACTCATGAAATCAGTATGTCACCCTTTCTAATTGGTTAGGGACAAACCTCTGTGATTTCTTTTGGACTGGTTACTTACACAATTATTTAAATACTTTCACTCAGACTTCCAAATTTTCTTTTTCTTTCCTACTTAGCCTTTATTCTATTTAGATATTCCTACCTGCCTTCTGTTCTTCAGTGTATATTTTATCTGTGGCTGATTGATGATTATCTTGGGGACACATCACAACAGTTATTCTGAGAGCTCATTGTGAGTCTCATTACTTGACTCATTGACTCAAATCTCATTACTTGAAGCCACACATCTAAGGCAGCATTTCAAATCCAGTACATTTTGGGGTTCAGCAAGTATCATTCCTGTCTGAGACGGAACACAAGTCTCTGGACATCCCATTCATCTCGACACGTGTAGGATGTTCCAAACCCCTGCTTTCAAACTAAGGTTGTTCAACCCTGCGAGCAGCAAGCATAAAAATGGTGTGGTGTGGTAAAGTGCTGTGGTGGAGGAAAGGGGAAGAAGGTTCAGTGGAACAAGCACTGGACCGAATGAATTTCAAGAAGATTTAGTCTGAGCACTTTCTGTGAGTATGCAGTCCGGTTCAGTCATTCCTGCCAGAGCTCATGGGTATGTTCAAGTGATGGGGATGCTATTTAATTACTTCCTTGAGGTTTTGCAAATTCCTTCCATCCCATCCTGCTGTCACTTCTAATAAAAAAAGGCCTCATTGGGTAATTAACTGATTGGATTAATGGTGACAGAGTACACTTTTCAAACACTTGATATAAAATCAAATACTTTACTATTGGATTTATAATTGTAGAATATTATAAGTTTAGATATTTCTTAAAAGTATTATTTAACTTTCACTTCTTTATATTAGGATTTTAGGCTATTTTCCTTGCTTAGCGTTTTTTGTYGTTTATATGTGTGTGTATATATATGTCTATATACATATATAGGTATATATATACAGACATATATAGATATATATCACTTGCTTTCATGAAAATAAATAATATTTTTGCTTAAATTTAGACAGTCCAATACTATACTGAATTTTCAAAGCATCTTCTAAGATGAGATGGTACTATCATTCACATTTAATAGATGGGGACATCATGTTCCCTATTCAGGGACTAAAGTTAGCCTAATCCATTTTGGAGGTCTAATTTGAAATGTCATTCTATTCAGATCTTCAGATTTAGCCCATAATATTTTTTATTTCAAAGCTTTTCAGTGAGTTTCACTGCCTTTAGTTACAATTCTAAGGCCTCTGGTTTGGCTTCTACAGTGTGAGAAACAGACAACTAGCAATTCTATGGACAAGCCATGGATAGAACTTCTGTGGCATAGGCCACTTAGTTCAGTTAGATGTTATTCTATTTCTGTAACCCTAATATAGACTGTATAACATGCTTTCTGATTCTTGAATCTCCTTCCTCATTCATTATACATATTTCAACTTCAGAAAGCAGAAGTCCTATGAACAACATCCTTCAGTGCACTTCTTTAATTAGGCAAGTCAACAAAATATGCTGTGGCTCCTGTGAGGAGAAATACTGGGAAAAATATGCAATAATGTAGCATGCTGCAATCTCAGATGTAGATAACTTAGGCATCAGATGCACAGATTTTAATGATGACATTTCTATGCTATAATTGCTAATTGTACTGAAGTGCAGGTTTTCTGTGTTTATATCACTACGTTTAAGAAAAATGAACTAGAATGTGATATCACATTGACTCCCAGGGGTATTATCAGTAAACTAATGTATTTGATTTACTACATGCATGCCAGCCATGTGAGCAACCAGCACAATGTGAGCAACTGGCACAGTAAGTTGTCATGCTATAAATATTAGGACTGATATGGTATGTAACTCTCTGACAATAGGTTTCACAGACAGCAGAATGAAACTAATTAATGGATTATTTTCCAGGCTCTGGCATGGAAAGATTTTATTAATAAATTACGATTTTTTTGTCTTAGCCTCCTATTTTATGCTTCATGCCACTCTAACCTGCTACTCTTTTGTGTTCTCTGCTCTTGCATCTCTCTCTCCTCCCATTAACCTTACATGGACAGCCTGATCCTCTGCATCATAAAGGACTGACTTTTCCTGCCCCAGGTTCCTTTCTCATTTCCATCTGGCTTTTGATCTATTCTTTTACTCCCCCATTCTCTTTCTCCTCAACTTACAGTATTTCATTGCTATGGACTGGTTCCCATTTTCAATCTTGTTACCTATGCTACTTTTCAATCTGTACCTCTCATAACTGTTTTTCAGGCATCAGTGCCAGTATGCTGGCACTGTACAGATCTCCTTGTTGAAACATTCCAGTCTCCATCTGTCTTTGCTCCAAGTCCCAGTCTCTCTCCAATACCCTGAGACTGCTCACTCCAAAGACCTTTGTGCTATTTTTTACTGTTCCATACCTACCATACTTAGCTCCATACATTTGATGCTTACCTAGCTTATCCTTTCAATATTTATTTTTTTCCCAAGAAAAGGTAAAAAATAAGTTGCTTGTTCTTAGTCAAGATACCAAACTTGACCCACAGTAATCCAGGGTGGTAATATTTGAATTCTTAAAGGAATTTATGTCTGGGAAATTAGTAATTATCTGCTGAGCATATGCATACTGCAATTTGCAAAGGCTTTAACTTTGTCAAATTTAAGTGACTTTCAAACGGATGGCAAGAGGTCCAACCTTGACCTGCACAGTAACCTCTGCCAAATTTCAAAATTATAAATGACACAGATGATCAAAGAAAAGGTCACCATAATCTTTTTAACATGAGTAAAAATTATTTTTCTTAGTCTTATTTTCAGAAACAGATGAACTAATTTCATTAGACATTTTTCAAACAAGAACATGGAATATTTCAGCCCAAATAGATAGTTCAGTAGCACTCTAAACAACCCAAACTGTGTTGGTGGGAATGTTGGGCAATTTATCCATGCTTTTTACTGTGGCTAAAATCCTCATTGCTTTTGTTAAGCAAACATCCATTGAAGTTGGTTCCAAGGAGATTAGTTCTGTAGGATTATGGGCTGCCTATATTTGTGGCTGTGAACAATGACATCTCATTAGGAAAACATTTAACCTTTTCCTCGACACCCTTGTGCATTTTGTTTAAACCAGATGAAATTATGTTACAATGTGTCACTTTCAAACTCTGTAATTTAACCAACTGATTAAGTCAAAAGAATTTTGCCTGCRTCAAAACCAATATCTTATCAATTTTCACAGATCCACATAGCTGTTAAAGAAATAACGTTAAGTTTAATCCCATGATATATACCGAGTGTATGACTTTCTTGCTGTCATAATAATGAAATAGATGATCAAAGACTCAATTCTGTTGAGAAACAACATCATAAATGTGACTTCAACTTTTTTTAAGAATCCTAAGGAAATCTGAAATTTAAAGAACCTTATAAGCTCAAGAAAAATTTAGGAAACAGGAGCACTAAACCACAAATCTTGTGCTCCTCCCGAACTGTGATTCAGGTTATATATTTCAAAAACTGAAATTGTCCTATGTGAATGCGAAAGGGAGTTGTCTTTCATCTTAGGACCAGATAGGTCTCTCTGATTTAATGAACAGTGGATAGAGAAATTCAAAGTCTTCTTGTGTTTGTCCAGGTGAAAAAAGAAATGGATGGATTGATTATCAGTTGACAAGTGGTACTGATTTGAAGAAACCAACCTAGTCTTTGATGTTGATTAGCATAACAAAGGAAGAATACAGATGATACTTCAGATTTCTTTTGTAGCAGAATTAGTGTGTCAGGTTTTGGATGATAATCAGGAGTGATTAATAAGGTCACTTTTATTTCAGAATATAATTTTAGGTGCATATGATTGAAACCATGACTGCATTGTCCGAGTTTTTTCTGTGAACCTCCATCATGCTGCTATTGTTCTCCAAGTTTACTCTGATTTATTGACTTCTAAACAAAAGCCTATTGCCCATATGAGCAGATACTGCCTCAAAATTTGTATTAATGGGTGGCTGCTGAAAATATGGCTTTTAAGTGATATAACCATCCATCAAATACGTGTTTAAAGGTTTTGTTTTTATTTTATGGCATATAAGTTAAGTAGTTATATAACTAGCTTGAAAGTATGCAGAATCCTCAGAGAAAAAGAAACAAATATTTTTGAAGCCCATAAGCTTTTAAAGGTTTGTATCTTAGCTTCACAACTGTTACTAAATCATTTAGGATTCTCATTCTACTTTATATAGGCAGCTGGGGAGGTTTTCTCCCAAATCTGAAATAATGATTCAGATGTGTCACTGTATATAGATTAGTAAAAGCATACAAATGATATTGATGCTTGTAATATTAGTACCTATTGAGTTTAAGACAGAAGGGTATTCAAAAGAAACAGGAAATAATAAGTAAATTTTTTAAACCTACCACAGGGAGGTTAGGACCTGATAAGTACAAGTACTCTGGTAATTTTATTTTTTAGTTTAAAATCAAAGTATAATATATACAGTATTATGCTAAATAAGAAACCTGATTGGATAATTAAAATTATTTTATCGTTCTTCACTTTTATTTAAAGAACTGTTATCTCTTTAGGGTAATCTGTCTAAGTGAGTGTGTACATTTTACAGCTGACATTTTCCCCTATTATTATATCTTTCACATAACAAGAATAATGTTTCTTTAATGATTCCCTGCATCATTCCTCAGACAAGGAGTGCTAGATTGGCCTACTGTTGTTACCTCTTACAGCACAGCCAATTTAATGATAATCAGAGTAGCAGCTGCTGAGAGTAGCAGGATGCAAGAGGTAACAGACCGTCTCTCTGCCTATGGCTGGGGAGCAGGATCAGCAATCACCATCCTGCCTCTGCTCCTAGGAACAGAAAAACAAGACCCTCCCTCCCTCCGCAACACACACACTTTCGGGGACTTCCTTTGGTTTCTTCTCCAGCCATGGTCCCCAGCCCCCAGAGGATACAGGATGATGAGCTGGAAGATCCCTTTCTGTCACACTAGATCTCTGCCACACTTTCCTGCTCCCTTTATCAATGTCACAAATTGAAAATGGTTTATAGGGCTGAGAAATCCTGGGTGTACTCTAGCACATCAGTAGCCATTTTTATCTTGCAGTGATTTGTATTATACAGTAACTTTCATTTATGCTTTAACTACAATGCAAGCCACAAATAGAGAGGAAAAGGACATCTAATTAGTAAAATGACACAGGATTTTGTGTTTGTATACACTCACACACAATTCATATATATATATATATATATATATGAAATGTCTGTAGGAGCAATTTGATAAATATTGCCACATTTTCAAGAGGTTGTGAAAATATTTGGAAGGAGTGCACTTGTATTCAGCTGTTCTCCTAGAAGTGTACTTGCTGTTGCCAGGCAAGACTTACACTATGAAAGAACAGCGTAACTGCACTCTTTTGTTTTAAAAGAAACATATTTTAAATGTTTTGGATGTAAAATTATCTCTATGTGCTGGTTTCATATGAAAACATACGGGCTATGCAAAGAAAACATCYTCAGCTGAACAATACCAGTTGAATAATGTACAAAACTTACTGAAAGCAAGTACTAAAGCAGGTAAAGGATAGAAAAATACATATCAAGTTGTGTGGGAGGGGAAGTCATTATCTTTTCTTTCAAAACTAATGCTGTGCTCTCCTTTAATATACCTGTATTTAAGAGGTATTGAATAACCTCAATTTCAGATACAAACAGGTACAAATTGGTGGAACTCAGCACTTGATTGGGTCAGGTTTTTATTACTCTGTTTGTATAATATATAATGTTATAAATACAGAATATAAAACAAGATGAAGTGATCAGTAAACTAAATGAGCAAATGGTCTCTGCATAATCGTTGGCTAGAACTATGGATTACAGAGATGTCTGATCCAACCTAAAAGCTGAACTGATCACAGAATTTGTTGTTCCACTTTTATGTGGATTTTTTTCTGGGTGTAATTTTTATGTGACAAGAGTAAATGATAAAGAAGTTAGCAAGTAAAAATTCATTGTAAGGAATAAGAAAGCTCTCAAAATAAGATGCACAATAACTAGAGAAAGTAAAGCCTTATGAAATGTTTTGTGTTTTCCTGACACAGTTCTTAAAGCTGTCTAAATAGGGTATAATAGCAGAAAAAGGACAGTAAAGAGAAGTCAGAGGTGTTTATTGTTTTGGTAAATTCAGTTTTTCATGATGATTGCAGTGGTATTAAAATGTCTGTTTTCCTAAATTATCTTTTAAAATGCTCTTGAAGTTATGTAAACACACTTACAAATATTGTTGTCACAAAATAAACTAGTATTCCCTGCTACTTATTGTAAATATTTTTCCTATCCAAAAATAGGTCAAAGTATTACTAAAGTCATCATTCAAGTCAATTAATGTCCTCATGTCAGGTAGCCTCAAAGGCATAGTTCTTTATGTAACATGCCTTTCAGTGTTCCTTTCTCTTCCTAAACTGATATTTCAGATTGGTTTTGGAAAAATTCTCCTGTAAAAGTGATGAAGTTGAAATACCATACAATTCAAACAGAAATACTCCTAATGATCCAGCACTGAGGTGGGGGTAGTAGTTAAGAAATACATTTTTCTGCCATTGTTGTAGCTAAGTCTCCTGTAAGAGATTTCCACATAGTAGTAAAATGTCTTTATAAATGATGCTGTCTCCACAACACCCAGAAGCCAGTTCTATCTGATATGAAGAACATTATAACATATCTTTGAATTTATAGCTTTGTGGAAAGCTTTTCATTGTCTAGTATAAAATACCTGTATAACCAACTGGCTTATTTCTGTATATCCAACAGATAACTGTGTCTTCTTTCTGCAGAGGTTACACATGTCAAAAGGTCCCTGAGAAACTATGTCTCCTCTTGCTGTTGTGTGTATGTCTGAGAGAAGTATACTTTCACTAGGGAACTTTTCAAATTAAGCAAATGGTCATATTGATGTTAGTGAGTAGTTACTGTGGTTGGCTGCCCTGATTACTGTAGGTGTGGTTGTAACCTTACTATTTAGACAAAAATGCATGAGAACATGCATCACAGCTTAGGAAGACCATGTGGTTCCTAGATGAAGTTCAGGAAAAATAAGAAAGAGGACCTTCTATTTCTTGAAAGTTCTCATTAAAAAAATTCAAAACTTCTTTTAATTTTTGCCTAATTAGGAGACAAGAGTTTTCCTGTCATGGCAGGTGCTTTACAGATGGACAAAGCTCCTATTTTTCTTTTCATATACCAAATGCCACAATATATTTGTTAAGATATGAATACTTATGCTAATGTAAAGAGTAGGCAGGTGCAGGAACAAAATATTTTAATAACATTTACAAAAAAAACTATATGAAACTTCCAAAGCATTACCTTTATAGCATTTTAAACACTCTGTTTAAGGTTTCCAAATAACACCTGCTGCAGGCAGAAAATAAATTTGCTCTTGCTACTCTAAGTAGAACATTTTCAGTGGAAATGGTGGTTTAAGTCCCTTCTCCAGCATTAACAAATGAATAAAACAAAAGGGCTGGGAAGTTTACTTCTTCATGGAGGTTGGGAATGGGAACTGCAGTTCATTTGCCCTGAAAGGACACATGCAGCCAAGCAGCAGGCGCTTTGGCTGGAAGGATGGCATGGGTTTGCTACCTGGGATCTCTTCCTTGGCACAAGAGGCTGTCAAATTATTGCCTCAGGAGAGAGGAGACTGCCCAAGTAGTTTTTTCCCTTCTGGCCTTGGACTATGAGGTTTGTATATCCTTTTGTCAGCCAGTAAATCACATTTCATGGATTGAGTGGATTTATTTTCTAATTTTCTTATCATACAGCATCTGCATCACATGTGACATGCAATGATTACCAAACTTTCTTTCTCAGTTAATTGTTGCTTCAAGCAACCTTCATCTAAGCCAAAGTTTCTATAAATTTAGGAACACTGCACCATTAGCATTCACTGAAATTTTACTGGTAATTTTTTAGGATTACTTTATCCATGCCAAGAGCCATGCAAGGGTAGAATTCTAGCTGTGATTTGCAATGTGTAATAAAATATTCCCTAACAACAGAAAATGAAAAACAACTTCTATTTGTAGCACAGTATATAGTATCTAGCTTTTATCAAGAAGGTGATTTAAAGATGGAGCCAATGATCTGAAGCATTTGTTTGATTGCTTGYTTTCTCTGTGCTAATTAGCTCAGACCAGATTTTGTCTTTAAATGTAGCCCTCAGCAGTGGCAGAAAAATATCCTCTAAGTCACTTTTGGTTATTTTTGTTTTTCTCAAGAGATGGTAATTTACTGCTTGCCTTTTTTTCTGGTTAATTGCAACATGCCCTGAACCAGTCCTACTGTGCTCTTGCGAGTAGGGAAAATGAGGTGACTCCTTTTCACCAGCAGCTTGTAACCCTGAACTCCTGTGTCTTAGACATTAGGATTCAAGTTTAGAAAGTTTGCACAAAGAGTTCTAAATTATGAAGAAATGAGCATACATTGTTTCTTCAAACAATAATAAATTCAGGAGAATTTATCAATTTAGAATACAATAAATAAAGAAAGAAATTCCAAATGTAATCAGTTTGGGAGAAAGTCTATTTATTTCCTTTGCCAGAGCAAAGAACTTTAGAAATTAAGGAAACTGACYCTTTAGGGAAAGCTCAGCACACAATAGAATCAAGCTACTTTGAGATAATCAGAAGATAAATCATTGATCAATTCAGTCTGATATTATTAGTGATATCCTGTTTTCTCTTCTAGCCTGCAAAAAGATAGAACCCCAGTTAGGTACTTTTATCCTGCTTTGATATCAGGATGACTCAATGATAACTTCTGGAGAATTTCTGATACAGTTTCTTACAGTCTTCAGATCTGTGAAGCTACTAGGAGAAATGTGAAAAAAAAATACTGTGACAAAACCAATGTTACTTTCTGGTCATAAAAATCACTTATTCAGTGGCCTGTGTGGATGTAGATGGTATCTTGTAACATACATAAAGCAGTCCTGTTTTACTTGGTATTACGAAGTCTTGGGATAAAACAATGAGTACTGGGCTTCAGTATAGATGGGGAACAGTGCTTTTGATTATGTCTCTCTGACCCCTGAGTATCTTTTCAAGATGGTGAAAAAAGAGAAATAAATCACAACTATTAAGTCTTTCTAGGAGCTTATTCTGTCACTAAAAGTTGATTCCTGCTTGGTTATTTTTCAGCATAGAATTACCAGCCAATTAGTTTGTCAGTTGACATGTTGGTTAGAATGACATTCATTGTGTTTGCATGGTTTTTTTTGTTTTGATATTCTGCTATTTGTTTTACACTGTATGTCCTGATAATGTGTGTGTAGCCAATCCCTATCAGTTGAATAGACAAGGATTTAATATTTATAACAAACATATTATCTCTATTGGGTGCTGAAATGTATGAATGTTTTATAAGCCAGATTGAGCTGTGCTGTTGGAAATATTGGAGTTTGCTTTGCTACTATGTAGGAGATGTATTGGCCAAGGGAAGATGTCAGTTGGGAATTACTTTTTCTTTTATTAAGATATTCACACAGAGAATTGAGGCATAGAGGGATAATTGCTCTAATATTGACCAACTGTTGTCCAACTATGGGATGTTATTGTACACATGTAGAAATAGCATCATACCACTTCTGAATTGCAGCTATAGTGACTGCAGATGGTTTACTGAAAAAATGGTCCAGTTCTGATTGATAAAAAAAATGAAAACTAAGATCAGTGTAATAATACAGTTTATGGAATTATAGCATAAAATACAAAAATTAACTCATAATCATTTATTTATAGCTTTGGGAATTATACTACTTGAAGTTTGGTATTCTTTTGTTTTCCTGTTGTATGAAAATGGTCAAAACAACTTTAGRCTATCTTTAATTTTCATACTGACAAACTTTTTAACAAATTCCATACCTTGGTTTTCATTAATACTCTTTTTTTTCTTCTCTTGTTTTTTTTTACCATTTTATGAACATTAACTATGCAATATCAAAACTGATGTCTGAGAAAAATAATACTGTGCTCTTCTGTAGCCTCTTCCTACCTGAATTTAAACTGCATTGCTAACTAATCGCACATTATAGTTGCAGTCTCTGATCTAAGTAAGGACCATACATCAGAAGGTATTTTTAACAGTCACTCAAGGAAGCAGTGGTAATGAGATAACTTCTGACAGCAGTCTGAAACTTTTTACTGGACAAAACTGTGCAGTGCATTAAGGGTAAATAATCATGGTCAGTCACTTAAAGTAGATGTTTGTCTTCAATAAAATCTTATTCATCATATACTACTAAAAATTATCAGTTTTTCAGGTTTGTGAAGATTTAGGTTGTTTGGTTGTTGTTTCCATTACAGTTAAGTCTGTGAGACCTAAGGAAGAATTGGTGTTGTGTTTTTTCATCATTGTTGAACAACTAATATAAAGGAAATTTTTTCACAGAATGCAATAAGTGAAATGTCTTTTTACAAAACTGTGAGCTAAACACTTCCTGTCTACAGTGCCAACATGATCATATTTTGAAATAACCTTCACAGTGAGAAGTATATGAACACTTATGTTAAGCTCATGTGAACAATGGTGAGCTGTGTGAGAAACGATAACTTTGCTCTCTGTTGTTTATCTATTGTCATTTACATAACAAAAGAACAAAATGAGTAGGAAGCTGTAGAAGCTCTGTAGCAGTTCAATATTTTGTCAGATATATTTTCCACTGTTCTGTTGCATATTTTTCCTGTATTTTTTGTAAGGTCTCCATATTTTACCTATTTATTGTTATTTCATTCTAATTATGTAGTAAGTTTATTCACCCATTAGATCTTTCCCACTGTGTGCATCTTTTAAAATAACTTGTCTGTGTTTTACAGACTGGTTCAATGTTATATGTTTTTCTTTCTTGAGACTTGAAAAAGCAGAATTAGAATCTTATATCTRCTGCTTTTGAAACTTTGCAGATAACCAGTCATACCACTTTGTAAATTTCCCACATGAAATCGCTCCAGATACTATTTCTGGTTAATATCACCTCTCAAACATCTTTGCTATCACTTTATTCAATATCATATGTTGGTACAGAACCTCTAGAGTGGATGTATTTTTTAAATTTTTATTTGGTAAGGATCTCCAAAATCTGCAAAAGTATGCAGAAAAAAATTTGGGGGGGTTATGCTGATACACTTTTATGCGTGATGGAATTTTTACATGCAGGCTAAGTAGAAACCAAAGAATGTCCTTTTCTCATCTACTGAGACATTTTGTTTCATCTAAGCCAAACCTAGGAAATAAATGATCTGAAAACTAAAAGCAGTTTTTAATGTTAATTATACTTGTGCCTCTTTAAGCTTGGGGAAGAGAAATGCTAGGTATTACTGGGTTTGCTACTGTGTAAATCTTAAATGTGAATTTATGTGGAAGTTATTAGAGAGCATATTGGGTTTTACTTAGCCCTTCTCTGCTTAAGAATCTTTGCATGATCTATATTCAAAGAGATAGGTGAGTTAGGCATCTACTCTGCATTGTTTTGTCTGATATTCATTAACATAACCCTGAACAGGGTCTCGGTACTAATATCTTCTGGAAGAGACAGAGAGTTTATTGTCATGTGTTATGGTATAATTCACTTGCTTTTCTCTATTTTAAGTTTGCAGCTTCTGCTGAATCGCATAGGATTTATTTCTTTGAGACTTCCAGGTAAAAGCACCAAATTTAAAAGGAACTCATTGCTTTCACTGAGATATTAGCAAATTCCAGCCTATGTCCTCTACTGCTAACATGCCTAAATAAAAAATGAAATTATAGTTACTATGTAATGCTAAAACATTTCATAACAAGAAGAAAACTACGAAACAAAATAAAACCACATCCTGCCATCTCACATGTTTTCCTCTACTTAGTACATGCACTTTTAGTGCCCTTCTGCCTTGAGTTTTTAACATTTCTTTTTAATGATCTTATTTGTATAATCCCCACTCTGGCAATTTGAAAACAGGTTTTAGTGATAAATTCTTTTTAAAGAGTATGTGTTCAATTAAATGCTTAACCAGATGTTATTGGTATGCCTCCTTAAGTAGCAGCCTTTGTTTTATTCCAGCCACTGGGGTCACTACATTTCCCATCTCACTTTTATTTGATTCTATCAACTATTCACATTTTACAACCATTACTTAAACTTCTTCAAGTTCTAAGGTTCTTGAAATCCTTTTGCATACAAATATTCCACATCAGGCCTTACAACAATCAGAATGGAAATTGCTATTAATAATACTAATAATATAACTATTAAAATAGCAATTAATATAATATTTTACTATCTGTTCAGCATACTTAAACAGATAGTTTTAAGAAGCCAGTCCCGCTGCTGGCATGTTAACTGTACTGGCACTCATATCAGTTTAATTCCACTTTTCCTATTCTGTTCTGAAGCTGTATAGATGGTAGTGACCAGTTCAGGTCCTCTTCCACATGGCAGATAAAACTGATGTTTGTGGAACGGCAAGCTGGGAACAAGAATACATAGCTCTGCTAACTGGAGCTCTTGCTAATCTTTTCTCTGTTTCTTAGACTGAAGAAGACAAGTTTGCAAATGTTGAAATGAGTTAAATATTACCTCAAAAAATACCAAACATAAACCTAATATCAGGAAGGTGGGTATTGAAATCTCTGGCTGACCCTTCCCCTTCGATCCTCTCCTTGCTATGCTTCATAGCTCTGTTTCAAACCAAATGTACCAGTGCATCTGTCTCTAGGCATCTGGCAACCATTCTGGCGCCTGTCTTGGTAGACAGCCTTGGTGTGAAGGGAAGTGCTCCTGAATGCATCATGGATAGATTAGAATTACATTCAGTTTTTCCCTCAGAGGAGAGCTCATTTTTCACAAAAACATTTAAATTACCATAGGGGCAGAGGGATGCAAACTTTTTCAACCTGGGTAAAGGAAATGCAAAGTATAATGTTTAGTAGAAATCTCCCTAAAGAAAATTCAATAAAAGGTAAACTTCTAAATTCACTCCAGTTTATGAAAGCAGGTGAAGAGCCTTTTCACTTAATCTCTTTACTGCAGCATAGGCACATGCTGATAACTGGAGGAATTTTTGTCCAGATGTTAGACAATATCCTGGAGTAAAGCAAGCTTTGGATCATTTTCTCCTGCCAGGTTGGGCTGGTTTTATGGTTTTAGGAACAGCTTGAATATGTTTTATAAAAGTACAATAGTACCTAAAAGACTGTCTCATCATGATTTAGAGGTTTAAAAAATATCCTGTTGTTAATTTATCATAAAACATCATACAGTCAGTTTAATATGCAATTTCTAAGTTATATTGGTTTTCATGAAATTTCACTTGTTCTTTTAGGAGACTTTTATTGGTTTTATGAAAGAATGGAGGCAGCTGCCCTGAACCTTTCAGTGTTACTTTCAGAGACTGAGACAATTAAAATAATATCTCTTTTCAGTCATACAGTGAGAACAGAAATTACGATTTTGAATTTAGAATTTAGAATAGTAAGACCTATTAAAGATGAAGTGCTGTTTGAAAGTCGATTGAAAGATATCTTGTTGCATAGTAAAAAGTAACACAAAAATTTTTTTTTATAAAGTTTTGCCTTACTGAAGCTTAAAATCCAGCAGAATTATATGCTGTGACTTTAACAGAAAACACTGTCTGTTAAAGGCTTAATTCTTGGTGATGCTGAGTACCTTCTTGGAGGTCCTGAACTCCCTCAGTTATGTTAGAGCTGAGTATTTCAGAGGCCTTTTTAAAAGCTGTTCTTTTTTTGCAGGGCTGGGTTGTGCTCAAAAAGRAATTCAATTAGTAAAATATGGGATAGTCAAGTAGCAAGAAAATCATACAATTAAAGTGGCACAATACATGACTTTCATTCTRATTGTACTTCTCTTTAACTTTGTTGCATGTATACACTGCTGAATGTTAAACAGGTTCTAAAATTACTTTATTTACTTTTCTAAATAAAAGTTTTATTACTGCATCATACAGGGCTATTATTTACATTATGCTTGCACTTAGTGTACTTCAGCCTGGTTGAGACTTCATTGTAACCAGCTTTTGTACAAACATAGAGTAAAAGTAGTTCCTGAAGTAATAAATTTGCAGTGGGTGGCTTTGCTGCATTATAAGAGAATAGAGAATAGGAAAATCACAACTCAAATGTCTCTCATTTTTTCAAAACTATTTACCATATAATTCTTGTTCATGCACCATCTAACAATAATTCTATAGTCCTTCTGAGACTAGAAGAAAATGAAATGTGTCATGGCTGAATGTGCTGCAAGTGACACAACGTATGAATGGGATGTGAAAATTTATTTTTTCCTCTTCTTAATTTTTACCTTGGTTTTAAGCCACAGTTTGTTCAAGTTCTCTCTTGCCATCTTTACAGAAATTAGTGAGATTGTCTTGTCTGGATTTTGCTTAAAGAAGGACTTACTCTTGAAAAGAAGTCTAATTTAGGAGTAATGAGGAGAAAGAAGAGATGTAATCAGCCTGCCAGAGTTTGAGAAAGCTCCAAAATTAACCTGAATTATAATTTTTCAAGAAAGTTTTCTTACTATTCTTAGAATGTTTTGGTGCTTCTTTGGGGTTAAAGTAAGYACAACTTGAATTACAGCTCCAAAAAAGGAAACAGCTGTGGCTTGTTTGTYTGTTTGCTTTTATGGATGCCAGATCTAACATTTGGGTATCCTTATTATCCTACTGCTGAAAATACTGAGGAATAACTGGGAGCAATCCAGAAGGGCTTGCCGAAATATTATTTTTAACTATTGTTTATACTGTATTAGGGCCTAAATTTTTAAATCAAGGACCAATCTTCCCTTATGCTGGGAGTCATAGAATAAGACCAGAGAAGGAGTAGTCTTTCCTGCATCCTTTTAGAGCATACTGCTTTTCTGTAAGGGTTTCATCTTCCCTTGACAAATACACAGCAAGCTGCACTGACATTTTGCAAAAGTGGTCAATAAGGAATGGTTCGGCTAAGGTCTAACCATAGTCTTAAAGAAATACCAACATGCTTTATTTTATAGAGTCTGTTATTCCAAAGCCATTATATATCACAGCCACATCAATATTTACTGCCTTATACCTTTGTGTAAAATGGAGAGATCTGGTTACATAATGGCAATTTTGAGTTTTCTGTTCTCTGCAAGTACAACTTGCAGAGCTGTGTTGCATAGTTATTTCGTGAAGTTAAATAAAGAGTAATGAACAGGGCCTGGAAATCTAGAACTGTTCTGTGGCATCTTTTGCTGTCTAAATTAGCTTTCACTCCTTTGCCTTTCCTTGAAAGTGAGGATATCTGGTGTAGCACTGTAATACATTACTTGCAAAATCTGTAAGGTTTTGGATTAAACTCTGGTTGTATTTCTTGACCTACAAGGAAAAAAAAACTTTGATATAGGTGATCAGTCATGTATATTTTCATTAGAGTTTGGAAATGTTTAGAATTGAACAAGTTTAAGTTTTTACAACAACTCATATTTCAATCTTAAAAATCATATGTTCCCGTAAGAGAGACATCYGTTCAACTGCTTCATCTTCCAGAATCTTCTCAGAGTTCTTAAGCTGATAATATGTGGTAAATTCCTGAATGTATAATACATGAATCAGGGTATGATCCTGAAGTCTGTGGGAAGTTTCCTAAAGTTGAAGATTAATGTAAAGAAGTGGGAACAATCTGTGTTACTCTTTTTAATAGCTAAAGTTTTGAGTAGAACATTGTAACATAAAGACCCAAACCACAGCTGAGTAATCCTTTCAGTATGTTTGGGGAGAAGTTATATTACTAAAAATTAATTAGCACTTCATTAATTGTTCAATTTAAACATTTATTTTTTGTGTTATATTTAAATATTTGTATTTATTTGTATCCAGCTTTACAATACAGAGACAGGTTAACTGGATACTTCCTCTTTAAAAGCATKCAGCTGAACATACCAAACCCAAATCCCATGGCATTAGTGGAAATGCTAGGGAAAGTCTGCCAAAAGGGGGACCTTTGCTGAATGCAGTGTTCAGATCACAGCAGGGCCTGTTATTTATACTAGTTAAGTGGCATGGCTGTTTGCTTCAAAATGCAAGCTCTTTACTGTATTATAGTCTGGAATATGAAATACCAACTATTAGTGTAGTCCTGCAGTGATAACTCTAATCAACCTACCAGAGGAACACTATAGGAATATTATTATAGGAATATTCTTAAACATGAAATATGAGTGGGAAGGAAGGAGAAGGTTGGATGTTAATATGACTGCACAAAATGTTTCAAAAATGTAGTCTCTTCCCAAGAAACAAGATAAAGTCTTAATGCCCTCAGCTGCATTATTTCTGCGCCACAACAGTTGCCTTAAAAAGTGCCAATTCCCATTTAAAATCAGAAATGTGAAAGTCAGCTTTGACAAAAGAAACTGGGATACTGCAAACTCCACTGCTAAAAAAAAATTTTAAACAAGCCATGGAACCTGGCTCTTTATTTCTCAGAAAATTTATCCTTACCAGAAAGATGGTGTGGTTTGTAAGAGGTTAGGATTGGGATAATATTCCTCTCTTGAGAAGCAAATACAGGAGCTCTGCTAGCTTTTGCTGAGACAGCATAATATATCTATGTCCTACTGGACTCATCCTTAATCCTAAGAGATCAAAAATGGTGAAAATGCCTGTCTTTTGCCTCAAATTTTTGTTCACTTTATCAATAATCATATTCTTACTTCTAGTGCAGAACCTCAATACTGTGTATTCTTTGTCCATGACCACTGAACCTAAAAAATAAAGGAAATACGTAAAAATGTTTAAGAACAGAGATATACATTAAAAACTGTACAAAAATCAGAATAGCTGAAACTCCTGAATATGAATAATGTAAAAAGTAGATTGACTACGGGAACTCTATTCTAGCAGTGCAATGATGGCAGCTGTGGAGTTTCTGTTTAGGCTTAGCATATACTGCATGTGACAATACTGAAAAGGTAAAGGGTTTATACAGATAGTTGTAACATTATAGATTTTGAGCAAGGAATTTTATGTGAGTATAGAGATGGATTTACCTAGTGGAGACATGCTACTTAGAAACCAAATTACAACAACAAGAGAAACATTCAAAGTTTATGGTTGGCAGAGATAAAAACTTTTACATTTTGGTCTCTACTAAAGGAGGTGTTACTCTTTAAGGTATAACATCTCTGATCTTAAAATATAGGTCCAATAGGAATTTTCAGTAGTCTAATTTTGCAAAAGTTGCTTCAAAGAAAATACTTGTGAAGAATAAAAGGCAAATACATATGTTGTGATGAGTGCTTTATATCAGCATTTTGTGTGATGCAACCTCTGTTCAGGGGAATAAAATAATCTACTTTTTTTCCTTCTGAGCTTTGTGTATTACTTGTTATGGGCTTACAGCTTACCTCTGTGGAAATAAAGTGCAGATAAAATTTTTATCTATATATCTGTATGTATATATATTGTTGTTAAACTTAAGTTCATTTAATTTACGTTTTAATTTTTTGTATGCATTGAGCTTAGATAGCGCTCAATAGCAGTACTTGAAATCAGTAAGTACAGACAAATTAGATTTACTCGTACCGAGCACGAATAGCAGAGCCGTTAGAGGATGGCGGCAGCCGCTACTTCTCGTCACGGCCTGACTGCGTCACGGCCCTGAGCGGCGCCACCTGGTGTCTCCCCCACGGCCGGTCGCGGCCTCGGGCCGCCATGTTAGCTCAGCGCCGGGCCCGCAGCCCCGCCCGAGCTGCGCCGCGCCTGGGCCGCCGGCCCGGCCTTGGCCTGTGGCCGCGGAGCTGCCTGGTGGCGGGATGGGGCGCTGCCGCGCCAGGCCTCCGCCGTGCCCCGCTCCCGCCGCTGCGCTCCCGCTCCGCTCCTCGCCGGGGGAGCCGCCGGCCCTCGCTGAGCCCTGCCGGGCCTGCAGGGGAGGCTGGGGTGGTGTCAGCCCTGGCAGTGAGCTAGGGCCCTTCCCCACAGGTCAGGGAGACCCTCAGCACCCTCAGAGTGTTTTAGGGGAGAAGTGTAACGTTTTCACGTTTTACTTATTTATGCTTTTTTTTTTTTTAATCAAGATACTGTTTTGTTTAGAGCTTTGGTGCCTCGGTTACTGCTCATTGTTGACTTGAGGGTTTGTATTTCAGAGATTATTAGGTATAGTTGTAAGAATGTCAATTAGTCATTGATATTATCATGTCTGAGCATACAGCAATTACATAGCATTAAAATAACTTCATGTTTCATAACATAAGGTGACTAGGAAATGACTAATTTATAATGGTATTTCTATATAGTGCTTTAATTTTAATTTACTCTTTTTTTCTGATTGTTATAGGTAGCGTAAGTAAGGGTTGTTTTTTTTTTTTAGCAAAAGATGTCTGGTGGGAGTTATCAAAACAAAGCAGCTATTATAGAAGGATTCTTCATTCTGTAACAAGGTAATCAATTTGGATTTTTTTTCCTTTTTAGTGTATAGAAGTGTATGTTTAGGGGCAGAAACCTTTGTGTAAGCTCATGTGGAATGACACTGAAACCAAGGTTGGAATATTTTTCTCCAACAGTGCTACATGCCYGATAGTTCCCAGGACTGACATGGCAGAACAGGAGTCAAGAGAAGTGCCAAAGCCTGAGGAAAATCTTAGATTAAATATCATTATGAAGAGTTTCACTACAATGATAGTGCAGTTATAGGCCAGAACATATAGCCGAGATTTTTTTTTCACCTATTCTACAGTATTCTTATTGGATTTTTAGTCTGATTCTAGGAAAATGAGGACTATGTGGTCATTCTGTCCCTGTCATTAGGTTCTCTCCACCTTCTTCTCATTCCAACCAGTCACAACTGATCCCTTGAGCCAAGTTCAGATAACTTAAAAAATCAGTAGGAACTTTGGGTTTCTCCTAATGAAAATCCGTGACTGAATATAAGAGAAATCCTTTACCACAGGAAGGGCAGGCAAGGTTCAACTGGAGTCCATCCTCTTGGACAACGTCAGGCTGCCCAGTCAGCAGCCGCACGGTGACTGGGCAGTCGGCATGCATCCAGACAAGCCATTAAATACGCTGTTTCTTCTGTGTAGCGTTGCACAGGATATGAAGTGGGGTCATCCAAGCAAAAAGTCATGAATAAGTGAAATGATTAAATTCATTTTGCTTTTTCTGGAAGGTCTTATTCCTGTAAAGAAATGCTTGTAAAAATAAAAATGTGAAAGAACAAACAAAATCCCCCCAGAGCAGCTCAATTGCTAGCATTCAAATGACTGCTTCTGTTGACCATTGGGCAGCATCACTTACATTAAAATTCAGCTGCCCAGAAGGGATTTGTTCAGTTTTGAAGAGTACTGTAGCTCATAATTCAGGAAGTTTTTCCCTATTACAGAATACCCTTAAAATTAAGGCCTTAATTTATTGGAAGATTTTCTTCTGGTAAGGTAACACTTTAATATTTTCTCTTAAATACGTAGACACTTTACATTTTGTGTGCTAACAGCTACATTAATGAAGTTCAAAGAAGTGCAGGCAGTGCTTGCTATTGGTAGAAACTTAGTAGTATACAACAGATTTTGAGTTGAGAAAACAGAAATATTATAAGTTTGTTTAGACAGGGGATGAGACCAATAGTGGTTAATTACGGGAAGGAAAGATTTCCTAGCGTAGCAAGTTTCTGGAATTTAGAAGTATTGGAGCTTGGGTTTGGGGATTTTTTTCTTTCCTTTTTTTTTCCCCGTTGAGTTCTTTAGTGCCTAGAGAAGACTGCTTCTGGAGTAATGTTGCAAAAGAAAAGACTTTTCCATTTTAGTGGCTGTGTGACCCAGTTTTAGTCTGTTTGTTAGTGTATGCGAACTGAGAGCAAATCTGTGTTGAACTTGACAGTCCGGCTTTCCATATACCAATGTAAGTTTTCTTAGTTGCAGTCTTATTTGCTCCACCCCTGATTTCGGCTTTAAGGAGTTTTCTATGCATTCTGTGCTTTAGTCTCTTTTTTCGGATTAAAAGATATTATTCAGTGTAACTGGAAAAAAAAAATACTAGTAATGTCACTAATTGAATACTACTTTAACAAGGGCAGAGAAGGGCAATGACTTGTAACATTTAGATTCTGCCTGACTATGTGTTATTATCATAGCATCTGATTTTATACATTAAAGTTCATTGCAATGAAAGAAATCCACAGGATTTTGAACCACTGCTATTTTCCATGAAATATTGTCAAAAAAGAATAGAAAAAGCAGAGGACAGAGCATACAAAGGCCTAATGACAGAAACAAACTAATTAACCTCCTGGATATACAAAAATTATCTGTTACTAGTTATTCTTACGGATCCTTTAAAAACTACTCCAACTGAGGAAAAAACTAACAACCAGGCTAAACTAAAACTAAGTACTTTGGACTTTTTTCCTTCCCTCTTTTTCTAGAGGTAAGAATGATCTACCTCAGACTAGCAAAAGGTGATACCATGTGAATTGCATTTGGTTTTCAAAAGTCAGCTGATGGCTGACTAATGCCCTGATTTATGAAAATGCTCAAAAAAATTTACTTCAGTAGGAATTATGTGTGGGGTTTTTTTTGTTTTTGTTTTTTCTTTTGCCTAGGTTTAAATACATCCTACAATATTCTCCCCAGGTTGCTGAATTGGGACCCAAAATACTGATTGGTGACTTCCAACCTATTTTCTTCTTTTACATGAGTCCTGTTATTAATAATTAGAGCTAAGTGAAAAATACAAATTCTGCCTCCATGAAAATTCTTTAAAATTTCATTTCAACTTTATTTTTATCCTAAACTGTAACAAATATTGCAGTTAGAATAATATTTTTATGAACCAAAAGAGTTAAATGTAATTTGGAAATATCTAAATGTTGGATCTGTTGAAATGATAAACATATCAGACACCAACATTTATTTTYGATGAAATATTACTATAATTCTGGTTATTGCATGCCTTTTTCCTTGATCCTATTATGGGTGGACAACAGAATATTAGTATTCCATTGAAATTGAATTTGTCTATTTAATAAGAAAATGGAATGTTTCTTGGTGAATACCTACTAGATATCTGTACTTACAAGCCTTTGGTATTCTGTAGTTTAACTTATGTAATAGACTTGTACATACATAACTGCACAACATATTTTCTCTTTTTATAACGGAGGCAACAATTCTGGAACTACAAAACCTTTACTTAAATTAAAGTCAACACAGTGCTCTGATTATTCAAATGGCAACGGTCAGTGGAACTACTGAAGTACTGTGGACATTCTCAGATGGTCATGGCCTTAGAGAAGTGTACCATGTAAGCTTGAGCTTAAAGTAAAAATTAAATTTCCTCTGAGACTTCTAGAAAACATGCTTAGGATTCTACTCCAGTTTTGATGAAAAAGTTTCAATCAGTTCTAATATTCCTGAAATGTATGTAGTCCCTGAGACATGCATTTGACTTAAAATTAATGGATATGTAAGTAAAGGCATTAAGTGAAGAGGAAATGTGGTCATACAGTTCATCCCACTGCTTAAAATCTTTCATTTGCCTTGTGTATGCTATGTTTGGCATCCTTTGTGTTAGCTTTTTGAAAAAAATTTTGATGCATTCGTGCCTCATTGAAAATAATATATCAACAAGATAGTGTTGTAATAATTCTAAAAACTGTCATGTTTTGTATATCTCCCAACATGAAAAAGTAATTATTATTCCCCAAGAAAAAGCATTCCAATTACACCTGTATAATATGATTCTACTCCAGTAAGAGGAAACTCTTTATACTTTCTCTATTATTTTGGAAAATGTCAGCTATTTGTGAAAGATGGTTTCAGTTTTAATTTAAAGAGAACTGGCAAGTCTCTCCTTTTGACAAAAGCCAGACCTGTAAGCAAAGTGATTTCATTCTTGCAGATCAGCATTACCTGAATCTTTAAGCATCTAACCTTTGTGACATGCCTGGGGATGCTAAAGTAGCCATATAGTGCCATTTTTGCATAATCAACTCAGAGCAGATTGAAACAGTATCCCACTGCTTAATTTACTATACTTGAATCATTTAGAAGAAACTTCCAGTGGTTCTAGATGTCTGGGTGTTTTTAATCAACAATGTAGTAGAATTGGAGCCTTTTCAGTAGAAAACTTTCTGAATACAATTCTTGAATTGTAGACCATGGTGGTCAAAAGCCATAACATGAGAGTTTTGTGGCTGATTCATCATCAAAACAAGTCTGTKTTTTTGTTTTTGTGGGGGTTTTTTTGTTTGTTTGGGTTTTTTTGCGCAGCATTACTACAGCTTACAGAGCGCCATATATTCACAGATCCAATACCACTCTGTAAACATAAATAACGGTGTATGCTAATGCAACCAAGTATTTAAAGGTACAGTGCAGTGACCTGATGAAAAGGCCACTTCAGGGGTCATTGTAAAAGGATGTTAACTGGTTAGTGGATAAATCAGGATACTGCTAAGGATGCATTCCAAAATGTTCTACTTCAGATATAGCTGGAAATCTACGGGAATAGATGCTGTGTGATTTTAGTCTTTCAGACTACCAGGTCTTTGGTTTGAGGRTGGGCTTGCTAGGCTTATATTGGCAAAGAGAACAGCTAATATGTGCTCAGCTTCAGATAACGGTGGTTTCCTCATACACAAGGTCAGGTCACTCTTCTCACCTGTGACTTATGCTAAGCCTCCTTTTCTACTTGACTGAACTAACATTTTAATTTTAGTTATTGTCACTAAAGAATTGTAAATGTTCCACTTTTATTTGTAGTTGTTATAACAGTACCTCAGAGTAGGGGCCTCTCCCCTCTTCGCAGAGATGGTAATTCTACCAACTTTGGGTAGTTTTTTGTATCATAATGATCCTAGTTGGGGCCTCAGTTTAGATGAGGCACAAATTTCTCAACATACCAAGAAATCTTTGTGCCCTTTCCTTATTAATTGGGGCAGTCGTGGTAATTGTCTGGTCATATACTGTAACTTTAACTTTTCTCCAATGTATATTATTTTTATAAAGTTCCATTGCCCATGTGAATATTTCTGTAGTTACCATTTCTGTCCATGCTTTGCTAGCTCTACTGGTGCTCTTGAAAATGAGTTAAAAACTACAACAGAACAGCTTTTTCTAAAGGTCAGATTTGTAAATACTGTAACTTTGATAAGATCAAAGGATCGTTCACACTTAAGCCTCAGGTTGAAATGGGTTAATTACTTTATTTGTAAATTTGTAATCACTTTGTCAGGGTTTTATTCTGGGTCTTGTAGTCTTGCTTTGTCACAGATCTCAGTTATGAGTTAGTCCCTTAAGAATGCCTAGTATCAAATAAGATTAGCTCATTTTTTTTATTGTAAATAACTCCCTACATTTTTAGGTTTTGTGACTGAAATTTATTGTTTATATTTACATCTAGGTGGACTGCTATGCCCCTCAGGTGTTTATAATACAGTTTCACAATTATCCTGCTCTGCTCAAGTTTAACTACTGAAAATAAGGGCTTCAGTATCTGCTATGGTTGGTATTAGGGATATCTTCTGACAGTCTCCACTGATATCTACTCATGGCAGATACAGGGCAATGTGCTATTTAAGCCTTTTTCAATTGTTCAGTATGTTAAGAATTTTAATTCAGGTAGATTTTTCTGTAATTCCTTCTTTCTTCCAGTTGATTGTTTTCTTAGCTTGTTTTGCACTAATACAACATAGCTCAGTGCCACCCAGAGCTACAGAATCGAGAGCTCTGCACTTTTTGAAGCATCATTGTGTTAATGTAGCCTTGTACATTTGGAGCACTAAGTGTAATTTCAGCTAGGCTTTTTCTCTCTGCTCCAGCTGGCCATTTTCTCTGAGCTTCCTTCCCTGCCCTAAGGTGTTCTTCACTGCAACTTCCTTCTATCCATTTCTCTATTGCCATTTCTTTTGACTGCATCTTCCCTAAGGAAATCTATAATCCAGACACAGGTATATGGAACCAACATGTTTGGTGCAGCCATGTTATTTTATCTGTGTTGTACATCTTCCTGCTCTCTGTGCTGTCAGCATAGGTTATAAGATCCTTGTGACAGCAGGCATTGATTACAGTGCTTAGCAAAGAGGACATTCTCAAGTAGTATTAAAATAAACATGATCATATTGGAATTGCAGTTAATAGATATTAAGAGATACAAAAAAGTTTGTCTACCTCTCTACCTCTGYTGCCTCCTGTGGTATCTTAAATGACTGTTTAAAGCAAAGGAGTGAACATTTAAATGATGACTTTCTCAGCTTTTTTTTTTTTTGTGTGTGTGTGTGATTTCTTCCACATCAAGGACAAGGGTTTTTTGTTTTGTTTTTGGGGGGGTTTTGTTCCTTTGATAGCTCTGTCTATAGAACATCCACATCTAAATGAAATATAGATTTCTCCTTATTTTGAAGCTTTACAAACTGCAGTATATGCATCTATATCTGTATCTTATTTTATTGAAACAAGCAAGTTAGAACTGTTCTAGTCCTAATTGCTTGCTAGCAGCACTAGCACATCTGTAATGATAGTTCTAACATAATTGGATACAACAACACTAAAACAAGTAATTTCAATCATATAAGGCTGACAGCAATTTTGAGGTCATTTTCTGCGAGTTGGTCATTGAGATTGCATCATATAATCCACATCGAATTTATTCCTGTAATATATTTTATCTTCAAGTGTAGCTGTGGTTAATTGCTAATCCATATTCATTGAACGGAACAAATGAGGACAGCAAGAGTAGATACTTGATGTACTGTCACATCAAATGTGTGAACTTCTGAGCTCAGTTTTTCATCCAGATCACTTATATTTGTCTATTTTCTGTCCCCACAACTTCAGAAAGCCTTTAGAGATTATCACAGAATTTGCCTGACTAAGGTTATTTTTTTCATTGAGAATGTCTAGTGTATACATAGACATTAATTACATATTTTGAGTTGTATATATCCTCTTGAGTGTGGTTATTGTTGATCATCAGAATGTGCTTGCGTTTTAAAAGATTGATTGTATTTTAGTAATTACTTTTGCAGAATGTCCTTTTGAATCTATATTTCTTTCATCTGTAACATATTAAACTTCCAGTTGAAGCTCCTGCGTTGTTGTTCTTGGCATAGCATACATTTCTTTTTAACATTCAGCTTTGAGCACAGCATGCTAGGTTTATCATACCATTTTTAGGGCTTAATCGAAAGCCCATTGAGGTTGACATAAAAAAGCTCTCTTTGACTAGTCAGCTTTGGATAATGTTCCTGGTCTTCTCCCTTGTGTGTATTACTCACAGATTGATCCCAGCTGGGTACAGTTTTTTCAAGTATTTGCCAAGTAGTTTATGTATTTCAGCAAATGGATTACTTACCAAGTATAAGGATTCATGAATCACTTTCTGAATTATTCTGTTCAGTACTGCTGTTGCTTGATTTGTAATTGAAACAGAGAATTACTTTAGTTTTCCACTAGATAACAGTTTAAGGTTTTAATAGGAGATGAATGAGAAATAAGAAATAGTAAACCGTAAGTAAATAATGCATATTCTTATTCATGTAGAAATATTTTTCCACTAAAGCAAACACAGGTATTTATATGAAGAAATGCATTCTATAGAACTGATAGAAGTTAAGTCTGATTTATATGAATATATGTGGATCTCAGATACTGACAGTGTTTGCAATCCATGTCTTATACTATTCAGCTTCCATTTTATTAGTACTTACTGCCATTAAAAGTACTAATTGGAATAATAGAATTATAGTAGAGTTATAATAGAATTAAATCCATTAAATTAATCCATTAAAACATTTTTACCATAATATATATTATATAAACTGGTTTTTATTTCTAGAATTTGAGACAACTCCCAAAAATAATCTAGCAGAAAAAGACTCTTTATTTGGGCAAAGAAATGAAGAGGAACTGATTTATTATGGTCAGATAAGTTAGAAAGAACTGAACGTTTTGGCTGAGGAATTATCAGAGGTTCTGTAGGGTGAGATGAATTAAACAAAACAATGCATTCTCTTCTGAGTTTAAAGGAGAAGAGATTTTTTAGTGGGCATGTTTCACAAACTGTCCCATATTCTACCATGATCTGTGTTCTTTAAGAAAGTATGGGTTTTTTGTGTGTTTTTTTCCTTCTATCACAGAAAGCCTCCAGTATTTTTAATGATCACAGTATATTTGTGTAGTCTGATTAAGGATTAATACTTACCACCTCATAGTGTTATTACAAGGGAAATTGCCATGTCAAAACTTGAATTTAGTACCTAATTTGGTATGCAGTATCATTCTATAAATAGGCTAGCACATGCTTAAACTGCAATTTTGTTTATGAATAACACATAATACCTTCCTTGAGTTGGATATAAAGCAAATCTGGGAACAAAAATTAACTAAACTTCCATTTTATTATGTACTTGGACTAATGTAATAGGAAGCATAATTACATAATATCTCATTCACATCTGTGGCAAGGTATGTATGAGTTGCCAAGTGCCAACAGGCTTGATGATAGCACTGATCTTTGGGTTGAGTACATGAGTGTCCAGGTGCTGTGGAAAAAGGAATGTTATGGATGGCAATCCTTTACCTGTGAAAGACAGCAAAAGGTCTTGGGGAAGGAAGAAAAGTCCCAGAGATGCTTCATCAGACCTTATTTTAAGGGAAGATTTTAGAACAGATTTTGTAAGAAAATTTTTTAAATACAGAGTTGATGTACTAAATATAAAAATCCCTCATTTGTAGAAGAATAGCTTCAGCAAATTGGGAAACTTGCAATTCATGACTGTTTGTACTATTATACAGATTGCACAGCTTAGATGTCTTAGTGCAAATTTTTTCTGAATGCAGCAGAGACATATACCTTTTAATGCAGACCTATCCTTTCATTTCATTTAAAATACTGGTTCTGAACAAGTTTTCCATGAGTCACTTGAGTTGTGATTTTGGTGGCTATGTTTCCTTTTTTCCCTTTCTTGTCATACGTGGTCTTTTAGCTGTAGGAAGTGGTTGGTTTTCTCATGTTTCAAGACTAGACACATATCTAAACACATGCTCTAATTCAGCCAAATAATTGGAGTAGGCAATACCAGCAACCAACCACAAAAATCAAACTGCATGATTATAATGGTTCCTTTGTCTTGAAATATGATAAAAGGTTAATGAATTTTGAATACTACAGTATCCTGACTAGGCTTAAGTTGGTGTAACTTGAAGTTTAGCAGCTGAGCAGGATCTTGCATCCATGTTTATTAAAACAAAGTCTCTTGGGTCATTCATCACCTTGTGCACTTAACAGCCTCAACCCATATATTCTGCAAACATAAAATCTAGGTTGCCTAGGAATGGGAGTGTTGGATAAGAGCGAGGGAAATAAAATATACAATTTGTCCAGTGTTTTCTGTTTTGAAAGGATAGAAGGGTCTTGAATCATTATGACCATGTGGGTTCATCATACAACAAAAGTCTTAACTTGTTTATTGTCTTCCCCCCTTCTCTGTACCTGTGTACCCTGCCAATAGTTGAAAGTATGGAGGCTGCATTTAAGAATTGATTTAAAATTAATGGTACTTCTAATACCAACAGAATATATATTTTACTTTCTTCTTTGCTTTAATGCATTCAGAAATTTCCTGAGAACAAGTAATATAATACAGATAGTCTGTTTTACAAAGCTCGATATGAAAGTTTTTATAAGACTTCTGGCCTGCTCTGTAGCATGGTACTGCCAACTTTGAAATTATGATTCGGACTTCCCAAAATTCCAGTCAAGTTTGATGTGGCCTTGTTCCTAATTGGATGGAGAGATGGAAAAAACTGTTTTATGATTTTGTATATACTTATTAGTAAACATATTGCTTGCTTTAGAAGGGATTTTTGGGGCAGGAGACTGATACACTTGGTTCATGATAAGATGCACCTCATTTTTACTTCTGTCTTTCTCATTTGAGAAGGACATTGTGCAACATAGTCTCATTTCATGCATAACAGTGGAAGTGTAAATTCAAAGTTATTCATTCAAACATTTCTGTTTTTTTAATGGCTATCCATACAGTTAGGAGATACTGAGCATATAAACAAAGAAAATGGAAATGACAAATGAAATTATAGAACACTAAAAATGTCAATACAAGACAGTTTGTTAACTTTCTCAGAATACATGAAGCATATTGCCATATCTGATTTGTTGTTTTCTGCTCTAGCTATGAGCTTTACCAGAGGAAACAATACAACATAAATTCATTCTTATGGAAATGATAATGAGAATAGAATGCATTACAAAACTAATCCATTCTCATTATGATCAGATTGTATATTTTCATAAAACTACTATCCAGTGTGACTGTAATTGACAAAATAAAATATTTGTTATAGTCTGCTGAAAGTTTTGCTATATATTATCTCCTGAGTGACTGTATTAGAGAAAATTGTTATTAGATTTTCTTTTAATACATTTATTACAACCATTAGTAGAATTCCCTTGCAAACTGTCTGTAACACCTACTTTTCTAGGTATTTCTCTGGGACATTAATTTTCATATTATACCGCATTTTACACAAAATGAACAAAACTTTGAACTTTCATATTTCAAAGTCATTTCTCTCAACTAAGGATGTAATCAGTGGTACTTTCACCCTTCTGTCCTCTACCATCTCCTCTTTCTTTTTCTTCTCACATTCAGATGTAACATGTGATTTCAATTTAGCGAAGTGATGTGCTTTATCAGGCTCTGCCTTTGTGAAACTCTAATTTTGATCTCAGAATCTAGCCCATGTGTTACGAGCTCCAGGGAACCGTGAAAACCACCACTGCTGGGTTTGTGTAACACCTTTCATCATATCTTGATATTGGTCCACGTGTTTGGTCTTGCTCTTTTGTGCATTCAGCAGTACCAAAATCACACTTTTTTCTTTTCCCCAGCTTCCTTTCTGTTTCTAATGACTTAAGTTCTTTCAAACAAAAGATAGAAAATCATAACTGGACATATCGGAGACTGCTTATACCTACCAAAACAGAATATTTTGTATGTTCTTGTCTTTCTTGGAAGACACTTTCATAATGGCATTAAACCCAGCATGTTCAACAGAAGGCATGTGACCTGCATGTAAATTATCCAATATGAGTTAAGAATACAGTCAGTGCTTTGGCTCTGCGAATTAAAAAGTGTAAACTGCCTCAGACCTTGACAAAACGTTTGTAATGAATTGGGCCCTTGACTTTATTTTGAGACATTTCAGCATTAAAAGAGGTTTCATTCTTATTTATAGCTACTGTGTGGAGCACARTGAGATGATAAAGTTAAGAACTTCTGCTCAGGGAAGAAGAAAGCGGGGGGAGGGCTTAATAGTTTACTAAATATTTACAATGAACTTTGAAAATAAGTGTTTGCCTGATTAATTCTGTGGATACAGGACCAAGTACTTCAGTGTTGTTGGCCTGAACCTGCGTGTCTCGTGAATGCAATTAAACACAATGAATAAAGGGTGTATAATTGTTGGAAAGAGCCTTATATTGTGAGGCTCGTCTCTTCAAAGGATCTACATGAACTAAATATTTAAATAATTCTGTATCACAAAACACCATACAGGGATTAAAAAAGAACTAAGAGAACCTAAAAAATTATCACAGATAACTTCACATGGTTAAAGGCCTTAGGAGACTTTTGGATCGTTGTTTCACATCACAAGTCATCTTAATTTCACCCTGTTGCCACATTGAGTCCAGTAACTTATTTGTGGTCAAAGTAGATCTTTTAGGGAAACGTGTAGTTCTGATACGAAGATAGTAAGTTATCTCAGTAGCTTTTCTAATTAATCATGCTGAGTTTTAAAAATATGGCCCTTATGTCCCAGTGAACTTGCTTATTTTTTGACTCTTACCTATTTGCCAGCTCCTGAAATACTGTCTTAAAAGAAGCATCACAGTTTTATGAACTTATGCTTTCCTTTAGCTTCCCTAGCAAGTGCTTGAAAAGAGTCTTTGTATCAGGTCCTCGTGTTAAGCAAAATAGTAGGTTTGGGTTTTTTTTCCTTTTTGTCAAGAAAAAAAATACATTGAATTTAGCTTGACTCAAAACATCCTTTCTAACTCCAGTTTTTCTCTCCTGTTTCAGTGGACCAACTGAATAAGCATAATTCTTCAGTGGTAACTACAGTAGCTCTGTTAGCTTCAGTAACATCTTTGAGACGTATTCTAATTTTTGTAGCCATGTAAGAAAGTTGTTTAGGGTTCAGAGCTAGTATGAAAACCAGCATCAGTCAGAACATGATGTCAGTTCTAATGCTCTTTCTGGTGGCACTGTCTCACTCAAACAGATTACTGCTGAGCTAGCACTGCTGCTTCACAGTAGGTACGGTACAGGGTATATGAACAAGCTCTTGAAGTAGACGTTATATTACAGTGATTATGGTAGTTCTAAACTATTGCCTAATTTATATTTTTTTTTCCAGTTCTACCTTGTTTTATAATATTTGGATCTTACTGAAAAAGTAAAGGAATGATCAACGGGTTTTCACATAAGGCATAAAGAATAACCTGAGCACATTTGAAACAGCAGTAGACCAGAAAATAAGAAATAAAGAGTATAGCTGAGGCATTTCAAACTAAGGTGGATTTTTCTTCAGCATATTTGGAACTCTATGCTTTAGAATCCTGTTGTTTTTATTGGGCATTATTATCTTGATATATTAAAAACAAATGTCTTAGTGATTCTTCAGGAGAATATTTGCTAGCGCTCATTCTAAGTATATAAAAGATGGTATACTAATAGCTGTATTAAATCAAGATTTTAAATTGCAGCCCCTATTTTACTTCAGGTGATAAGAAATTTTGTGGCATAGCCACAAAACTGATTTCTGTTCTACTGAACAAAGTGACAAATGTGGTTCTTTAGTATAATATAATGGATTATAGGAATTCTTGGTGTAAAGTATATACAAACCAAGATCTCATAGAAGACAAGTCAGAAGTTTCCATTTAACTGTGCAAAAGGAAATGCAATTGCATACCTTGTAAGCAGCTGAGAGAATTATATACCTAAATGTGCATGTGTATGCATGTACATTTTGACCTGTGTTCTTTTCAAAATTATCTATATTTTTAGAAAATTCAATTCTTTTTAGAAATAAGCTAACACCAAAAAATGAGTCTAAGCATAATTGGGGAAAATAATTTGTTAAAGCGGTAAAGACTAATCCTAAATAACGTATTTATTTACTTAAATGAATATTTAAGTACATGAGTTGAAGAAAGTATATAAATCATGTCATTAACATACATAGATTTTTGACAACATTGTCACCTTAGTCTTTTAAGGGGAAAAATATGTGTGCTTACCAATTCTATGGGGCTCTGTTTCCTTTATCAGTTAGATAAAGGATGTCTTGAGTGTCCTTTGTGATGAAGGAACTTCTGCGCACATTCTGTGGTTGTCCAGCTTCTTAGGAGTTAGCTTGGCGCAAGCCAGTGCCTCTCTTTTTCGTATTGGACRTTAGCATGAAATTCTTTGTGACATACAACTTTCTTTTCACTGGAGAATTTTATATCCTTCCTTTATCTACTGTTTTCTAAACAGAAGAGTCTCATTTAATTAAATCTTTTGAATTCTGCTTGACCTTGCTTCATGCTTTTCGCATACTTTGATGTACTTTTTATAATAATCTTCAAAATATTCTTAATAGTAGAATACTAAAATATTTACAGTAAATAGAAGAAGCAAATATAAATCAAAGGTAATTATATTACTACTCAGATTTTAGAGTCATGCTTTTGTACACTCTAATGCTTCTACTGCAATTAAGCCCTATGTTGAGGATTTTGGTTGTTTCTCTATCAACATAATACAATCATAAAAAGAAGTAGGACTGAAAGGGACCTCATTATGTTATTTAGCCCATCTTCTTTCCTTGATGCAGGATCAACTATACTCACACCATTCCTGATGGGTGTTTGTACAGTATGCATGGAAAGATGTACACCATCTCATTAAGCAGTCTCTTGCTAGTGCTTCATTGCCAGAAGTACTGGAATACTGCTAGAGAGATTCTGATAGAATCATTATCTGTTACTTAATGATTAGAAAGTTGTTTTTTTATGGATTCTTAACAAAACTCTTATGCTGTAATTTCATTCTTTTCATTCTTTTTTTTCCTGCCATGAATAATGAAGAAGCGTGTACCCCCTTCCTGTCAGCAGCAACATTTTATGAAGACTGTTGCCATCAGTCTTTCCTTTTTAGGCAAAGCATTCCACTTTTGGACTGTCTTTGTATGTCATGCTTTCTAAACCTTGTTGCTGTCTTCTGGGATTTTCTTTGCTTCTTAGGTCGCTTGCTTGAAGTACCACCCCCAAAACTGGATACATAGTCACAAAACTGCAAAATGGAAGGATTACTTCAGTTTATCATATGATTGAAATCTCTGAAAGCTTTTTATATAGATTTAAATGTCCATTTCTTGTTTTAGATCTCCAGGATTGTACTTCTTGTTTCCTTTCCCTAAACTGTATTGTCTTGGCACTTAGTGCTGAGCTTGCTTTGCTTTTCTGCCCTGACTGCTCTGTTCACCTTCCTCAGAACAACAGCCCGCCGTCCCCATATCGCCCTGCCTGACCTCTGTTTTCCACAATCGGCAGATTTCCACTTTCTCCCTGCACGTTGTTTCTCTGAGGTCGCTGATTAAATAAATCAAACAGAAGTGGTCTGGTATTGATCTTTATAGCATGCTGTTAGTATTTTCCCTCTGTTTTGAACTAAATTCTTTTATAAGCACTTGTCTTTAATAACCAAGCTAGTCCATTATCCACTCAAGCAGCTCAGCAGTGCCAATATTATAATCATTCCCCTTACACATAACACTGTATCAGATGACTTAAGGATCAAGTGAAACGTGTCTATGACTTTCTCTCACTTGTACTTTTGTCCTTTTTGTGTGACCTAGAGAAAGAGTCCCTCCACAAAGGAATTCTTGAAATCATTGCTCTCTGGCTTCTTTGGTTTGTTTTTAAATTCAGAATAAGATAAGCATTTGCTCCTTTTACTTTGAATTGGTTATGGTTTTCATTTTTTTTCTTCTGTTTCTTGCAAGTAATAACTCTTGCTTAATGGGGAGAAAGAAAAACAGAAAGAAACATTTACTTTTTTAAAATAAAATATCAACAAAGGAGCAGCTGTCTCACCATGTGTCTTTTTTATTAGAATAATGGCTTAGAGGAAGTAGGTAGAAAAGAAAAGTTACTGATGTGGAATTCGACTTTGTGCTGCAAAGCTAAAAATGCATCTGTTTGGGATGTTACCCTCCTGCCAGTAGGAGAAGGAATGGAAAACTTATGAGCAATTGTACCGATGACTGTAGTAGACCGAGGACTTCTGGTCTTCGCAGTAACAGTAGTAGCCTACCATATCCATTTATGTGTGTTTTATGTGTAACTGCAAAGTAGGCTATCCATTTAGGTGAAAATTCATTCCTGAGCAGTCCAAGAGGAGCGTAATTACACCTGACATTTTAGAAAGAAAAGCAAGCAAGTACAAGAACAAGAACTAAAATGGTACTAGCTGAAGATTATTTCCTTTAGTACGTGCATAGGTGTGGCTAATGATGCAGGGAGAAACTTGCTTTTCAGTTCGCCTGAAAAAAGCGTAGTCTAAACTTTCAGAAGTTATTAATGACTAAATTAATGATACCCCAACTTGAGATCTCTTGAAGACTTTTTTTTTTTAAATATAAATGATTGAGTATTTGTCCTTGCTTTCTTAAATCAGATCCTTTCAAAACACCTCCAGTTAGACTACAGAAAACTGAGTACTGATCCTCACTAGTTACCTGCTTAAATTAAAGTTTATAGGGAACTTTGCAGTGATTGAAAGAGAATTTGGTTTCAAATATATGTTGCAGGATACTATAATACAGCTGGTGCACAAGATAGTGTGTGGGGTTTTTTTTGTTTTGGGAGGATTTTTTGATTTTCTTTTACATAGTTTCACAGTGAGCTGGATTACCATGAACTAACTGGGTAAGAAAAATAATTAAGGAAATGTAACAGTGCAAATCTAGTTTATTAAAATATCAAAGACATTATACTGTTAACTAGAATAATCTGTTAAACTATTTTCTGTAGTCTCTCTTTCTGTGTTGCTTTTCTTTCACTGCAGTTGATACTGTGAAGACATTTTCTGTGTACTTTACCAAACCAAATCATGTTGCAGAGAATAGAATGCAGTTAAATGAGTTAAATTACTCTCAGAAAAAACCCAAAGAAATATTCCTATAAAGTGTTGAGACTAGTGTGTTCTTCCAGCACAGAATGCTAGAAAAAAAAAAATTGGGGTTTGTAATAGAGAAGTGCACTTCTTTTAATTTGCGGAGAGGCAGATTCTAGGAGAATTGGGAGGGAGGATCAGGTTGGCAGTACTTTGGCAAGCAAAGTTCTTATGGAAGATAATCAGAATAGTGGAATAAGTAGGGGGCTGATGGTCAGGCTCCTAATTTATGATCTTTCATGTGCTGAGGCCAGGTATTAGCCTGAGGCTCCACTCCCAGGAGTGCTTCATTCACAATGGCCTCTGGAAATGTGCAGAATACTGAATAATAAAGTGGCCTGTGTGTGTGGTATGTGAACAGGACTTTGGAAAGCTCTGGGGTTTTGATATGTTGCCAAAATCAAGTTTTATAATTGAAATCTCAGGTGGGAAATCATGACTCTCTGTGGTTTGTAACTGCTAAATCTGAATGGCATTTCATAGGACCAGCAAAATACACTTTCTCAGTGACCTCAAAATTACCTTTAAACCAAAGTCCAAAGCTCTGTTAGAAACGCTCTGTTTTAGCAATGCTAAAGAAATAAAATTAAATCCAAAAATCTTTTAAAATGTGAAACATCAGGGGACCATCATATGAGCTGCTACCATTTCTTTGTAATTTCCCTATGCCTCTTCACTCTTCTCAGCCTAAAAGTTTGCTGTTTTTTGTAAGCAACCAGTGATCAGAAAAGGCTTTGTGTGTTGGATGTGCACGGCCTTGCAGAATTGTTGTGTTGCATTCCAGGATAGCTGGAGGAAGTCCCAGGGCAGAAAGTGTGATTTGCAAGCAAGAGCAGAGACGAGTGAAAAAGCTGATAATGGTTTGTCCATGCCAGATTTACCGGTAGGACAATGGATATGCAGAAGCAGTGTGTAAGAGAAGAGTGATCAGTGAGCAGGTTGGCTGCTGTGCCTGTCTTGGAAGAAGGGGCTTCCAGCTGAGGGAGTGGAAAAAGGAAAGTCAGGAGATGCACGGAAAGGGATGAGGTTGACGAAAGCCATGGGGACAGGAATGGAGTGTGATTCTGAGGATCAGTCTTTCACATTTTCACATGGTTTATTAATGGATCCAATAGAGAGAAGGAAACTTAAACAGGCAAGCAAGATAATTTGGAGAAATTTAGCTAAAATTCTGTGGGGAGGAAGTGCCAGAACTATGTCAGAATCCAGTTGTATAGGGAGAGCGGGGTGGATCAGATGGTGTAGTCTTAGATGACAGACTGCAGTGATAATGAAAAGTCAGTATTGTGTTAAAGCACGTACAGGAGCCTTGGGTTATTTTGCACTTCACTTCTGCTCTTGTTTTAAGTTAGTGGAAAGTTACAGAAGAGCAGTATATGATATCTGTACAATATAACTCTCTAGCTGCATATCTTTTACTGTCAGTGAAATAGAACTTATTTTGTTTCAAAGAACTTAATATTCATATTGCTTTGATACAAAAATCTGTCTCTTGAAAGGGATATAAACTTCAGGATTGATATTTGATTAGCAAGCTGCAAGTCTCAAATTGTTACCAGAGCTCTAATCTTGCAGGTTATCATCTGATGTTTTAAGAGTAGGAATAGTCACTTTTTTAATGTATATACATATTTTTATTTACATTACAAAGCTGAAACAGTTATCAGGAAAACAGTAGCTTTTATAGTAATCAGAAGAAAAAAGAATGGATTCTTTGGAGAAACATATGTTTCTCATCTCTAAAATAACCCCCTTTGAATTTCTCTCCAACCTTTGATAGCTACTGTCAATCAAACATCCAACATCTTGTGGCCAACATAGCTGGCAAGCAGTTGGGCTTGCATCTGACACAGATGCTGCTCACTTCTATTTGGCTTATGTGAAGGGAGTGCATTGGACATCTGCTACAACATTTGATTTATCATGCAATGTGAAACTTTTTTAAAAATATGCTGATATCCCTAGTAATATTCCAGGAAGTTAAATTTAGATCCGTGTTGTTCTTACTTTTCTCACTTAGTTGTTGCAAATAAAGCAAACTGATTCAGGATATAAATTTTAAATATATCCTGAAAAGTAATTATTTTGTGCTGTATTATTCATTTTTACTAATGAAAGGCTTAAATGTTAWCTTCATGGTGTAAGCTGTACAATGTGGTATAAGCATGAAATCAAATGGCTTTTGAGATAGCATATTAGAAGGTATGATCCACCATATTTATTCTTGCTTAAGAGATAGGATTCAGGAAGTTCAGTCAATGGGAGCTCTTGATTTGGGTAGGATAAGACAAACAGATACTTTTCTTTATAGTAGTTAGAAGAAAAATGTTTCCAAGAGCATATAAATTCTTATGCAGTGGCTACAGTGAGGAGAGATGGTCTAGCCTCTTACATTTTCTAGATTTTTTGAATGTTGCATAACTTCAGATATTTTCAGCAAAGGTGTGGAAAATATTGTAATCTGAAAATTTTGACACCCGGCTGAGCTTCTGCTCAGTGCTGAGCATTTTGAGAGGTGCTGTGTGTTACATCTATGGATGCTAGTAGAAACATGGTTTGAGTGAGTAAACAGGCATGCATTTTTATGAACTTATGATTATGTAGATGTTGAAATCCTATCTAGCACCTAGTATTTATGAATACATTTTGTTCCTGCAGTGACAAGCTCTCCATAAATTATTTCTCAGGAATTAAACCTATTGGTTATGTTTTGGCCCAGTGAAAATCGGTTCACTGATATCTTGGTAAACAGAATTTCACTTACATTCTGAGCTAAAAGTATAAAGAAATGTCCTAAATAAATAGTCTGTGTCCTAAACAAATAGCCTGACTTTCCAATAGGAAGTATCTGTTCACTTCGCGCTTCTGAAAATTAGTAGAAGGCTAAATTAAGTCCAACAGTATTATTATTATTATTATTTTTTTACAATTTTTAACTGTCAGTGCAACAAATGAAAGGTATTAAAATACTTTTCTTTTCCTGACTGATGAGAAGCTGAGCAAATAAAAGAACCGTCTCTTTTAATGCTGTGTTAAAATGAATAATGAATCTGTTTTTCAAGGATTTTTGCATGGTTTGGTTTTTATTGTTTGATTGCAAAGCAGTTTGCTTTCCTACTACTTCTACTGTAAGTATTTCAGTAGTGTTGTGATAGTAAAGCAATAGGAAATTTGGAGGAACGTTAGTACCCTTCTCTAAGAAAATTATTCAGCTGCTAATACTTCTGCCAAATGGCAGCTTCTGTGTTGATGCTTTATATGATTCACTAAAAATAACAGCAATTAACTTGTTGCTGAAACTATTTCCTATCAATATTTTCATATGCTTTTTTTCCAAACTAATCAACAATAAAACCACCCCTGGGGTTCTTTCCTCTCCACAGATGGGATGCTAGGATTTGGTCCAGCTGAAGTAGCAGAACTCGAAGAGTAGTATAGTTTTCTAGCAGTTGCAGAAGAGCATTCAGGACCAGCTACATTGTATCATGGTAATGCATTATTTTCTGTTTTCTGAATTTGGAGTGAGGAGTTATCCTACTGATACTTTTTTGGGCCTGTTTTCTGACCATCCACCCTTTTCCAAGTAGGGATTTAAAAAATTAACCTAGTGGTTAATTTTTTTTTTCTTAAGAGATTTCAGTTTAAGCCCTCTACTAGAATTAACTAGTAATAAGGTTTTGTTAAATAAGATGCTTAAGTCAATAAGTAATTTTAACTGCACGATCCAGGATTTGTCTAGTGATGTTAAATGAGAATGTGTGTGATAATTTTAATCACTATAAATATTCAGGTGACTTAGGAGTACGTTTACAGTCCAGCACACTGTGAGGAACCTGACAATCAAACTGACACTTGTCTGTGTAGAAGGAATAGACAGGCATCTGTGCAGACTTTCACACTGTTAGGACACACAGATAGTGTGACACAGTACATAAATCAGAAACCTCAGCTGAAGGATTGCCCAGCTTTTATACCTGGCTTTTGGTGATTTATTTAATCTAAAATATCTTTTGACATACCAGCAGATAGTGAATTCTTGTTGAGAATTTTAAGTGGAAGAAATGGAAGCCAAGATATCTCCATCATGTTCTGAAGAGGTGCTGCAACTTACTGCAAGTGTTCTCTGTAGCAGAAGAAAAATGAGAAAAATATATTGAACAGGGTACGTGACATAAACTCTGTGTCTTAGCTGCAGTCTGGTCTCTTGTGTTTTGATTAATGCCTTCTTTGTGATACTTGCTTTGCATTTTATGACTCTGCTTATCCTAGCCTCTTCTCCTTTAAATGTTGCTATCATGCTGCGCCTGCATTCACATAAACTGCTTCTGTTTGGAGAAAGGCCTGTTTTCATGATCTGCTCTTAAAAGCTATTACAGTCCCATCAGATTGCCCTGACAGTAGCTCTGTCTTCTGTTGTTTGCCATTAAGAAAAAAGACCCAATGCTCTTTTTCCACTTACCCAGTCCTCCAGATTGCTGTGGAATATAGGTGGCCTCCAGTCACTGATGTTATTTAGTGAAGTCTCATTTAAATAGTTGCTAGATTTCCTTCATTTCTCTGTTGGCCAGCAGTTAATTTTTGATATAGTTCTTGGCACTGTCAAGTGCCTTTGTTTTACTAGTCTTGAACTTCATTCTGGTTTCAGATGCACCACTGTTTCCAAGGCTGTTCTCAAATTTAAATGGAAGTGTCACTATGTTAACTACTAATGAGCTTTCTTCGGTGTACCAGAGATTGTGGATATAATGGGGATGGCACAATTACTACAAGGGCAGACTTCTATTTTATTCTTATTCTTTAGATGCAGAGTTGTTTGTTCTATATTATTTTTATATAAAATCTAAATAAGTAAATACTTCTAGAGTGGACCTTTGCCAAATGAAGAGTACTCACGTCTTAAAAATAAAAACGGACCAAAATCGTGAGTGTTCTGTTTTGATTTCAGTCTGCATCAATGGTAAATCTTTAACATTTTGTCAAAAACTAACAGCAAATAGATAGTGAGATGGCAGCAGCAGCCAGCTGTCTTTTCAAATCCTTCATCTGCCGTAACTACGGATGGGCCGATACCTGATTCTTGCCCCAGCCTTATTTCAGTAGTGAACTCTACAAATGTTGCCAAGGTGCACCTGGCATAAATCCTAAAAAATGACAGATACTTACCAAATTACATTGAGTACATCATTTGCTCAGCTATTGAGCCAGTGAAAGGACATTCCTGACAAGGGAAAAAATAGTTTGTGGGCCAAAACAAAATCCATTAAAGTTATCTTTTTTTGCTTTGTACTGGAGATTTTCATTCCAATTGGTGTTCGTGAGTACTTGCAGTAATAGTTTATTATTTATATACTAAAATGTGCAAATTGTTAAAAAGTTTCTTATTATGCTTAAGATCTCATCTTAAGAAAGAGCCATTTATATCTTTCTAATAAATTGTAATGAAGACATTTGCTTCAAATTAATTGAAGTAATTAACTGTATTGTTATAACTTTTTTTTTTTTGCAAAATTACTAGAAATTTTAGGGAGCATAGTAAAATACCATAGTATGTTAGCACAGTTATGCATTTCTTGAATTATTTCTGGGCATAAAAACTTTTATAAACTTCTTGGTTTATATACTTTTTGGTATACTTGCTTTAGCAGTAGTAACAGGGTATTTTGTTATGTATAACAAACTATGTCTGTGACTATTGTTATGTATATGCATCTGTACTATACATATGTATATACACATGAACGTGCACACACATGGAACATGGAAGCTGATTCTATTGTAGCCTCTTATTTATCATTCTGTTTTAGGAACTGCTAATGTTTTGTATTTTTTCTGTATTTCTTTCTTGTATAATTTCTTGTGTCAGTTTTTAATGGATGATGTGCAGAGGAATATAAATAACAGACCGTTTACTCAACTTGTGGCCATCGAACTGAAATAATACGTAGTATTTTAGGCTAGTTGGAGAGTTGACATTATATCTTCATCTGTTCTGTGTATCCCAGTTGAACTGCAAAGTGATTAAAAAATGAACAAACGCTCTTCCCTCCCCCACCCCAAAGCTATTAGTGCCTGTATAGAAATGATCCCACCCATACCACTTCTCTTTCAAGGAAAGTTATGAAAGGGAAAGGAAGAAAACTGTCTTCCATGGTGTGTGTGGGGGGGGTTGTTGTTGTTGTGTGTGGGTTTTTGTTTTTGTTTTTTAGGCAAAAACCCAAGATCTATTTAGATCAGATTTTGTTTTCTGGATCATAACACAAGGCAGTTGACCAACCCAAGATATGAGTGTATAAAACATAATGTCAGAGCACTTATGCTCAAGAGGGAAGTAGGATCTCAAGTGGAGTCATAATATCAATTGGAAAGTCAAACTTTGCCCCTTGTTTATTTGATAAAAAGGTGGGGTTTTATTTTTTGTTTTTTTTGTCTGGGTTGAAATCTGGTCAACCTCTGTGCACATATCATTTTCACTTACGATTTCCTAGATAATAAAACTACAGGAAATCTGCCTCCAGTCTACTGAAATATAATGAAAACAGTGAGATACTCGTGTTCTGACTCAGATATAGCTATGACCTTCCATTTCTCTACTTGTCTCCAGGTACCTGTCTTTCAGGGAATGAGATAACTAAGAACTAAAAATTATGTTAAAAATTCCATTAAACTGTAATGGAATATGAAAAAGTACATGAACAAAACTATCTGGCTATTAAATAATGTATTTAATGGAGGTGCCAGAAAGCATCAGAATATCACAGATATGAACATGGAAGCTATGCTAAAATTTTTCTGACATGATATTTGTGTGGGTTATGTAAGTATTTTTAAAATTTTGCAAAAATGCTTATGTATCCCACATGTAATTAGGACTCTGAAATTTGCAGCTGCAGGATGTTAAATAGTAATCTTTATCCACACTATCAAGGCTGGGGAAGAAGACACCAACTGCTGAAACAACTGTCAAGTGTGTACATTCAAAGTACTCCTTAGTACTTTGGATTTAGACTCAGAAAAATCAGATTGAGATAACTACCCTTGAAACACACTCAAATACAATTTAAAAAGAAGATGCTGAAGGAGTAAGTGCTAACCCAGTGCAGAGGAGGTTAGGGAAGCTGCGGCATAGGAAGCTAATTAGATTCCTTCAGTCCAGTCTCCAGATGAGCTCCTCAGACCTGCAGATTGGCTGACCAGGTATGTTGCTTGGCAGAAAGGGATATAAAGCTGCTCTAGAAGAACTGCAAGAGTGAACAGAGTGTATTAACAGGATAAGCTGCCCTAGAACCAAGTAAGGCTACTGCATTTCAAAAGCTTCTGGGATAATTACATTTTTGTACTAGCCTGCCATATTCAAGAGACTATCAGAATTCAGCTATTTACAAATGATTCCTAAGCCAGTTATTTTTCTCTATGGTTCTAGTAATTCTGTGATTCTGTTCTTTGGAAGATATGTGCTTAATAGATAAACATTGCCAACAATAAATAAATGTGAAAGAGTAAACAAAAGCACTGAAGGATAAAATTGCAAAACTGGGGTCCAACAGCATGTCAGGGAACACAATTAAACCTTGGCAACTCTCCTACATCTAAGCTTTTTGCTATATATACATGTACACACACAGACACAGGCACATACATACATATATATTTAAATACAAAATATCTCTGTGTAGGAATATCAAAACTGAAGGCCAAAATACAGATTGGCATGCATGTGATAAACACATGCGTATAGAAGGCCGTAATTTTCCTATGTACAGTACTACACTTAACACTGCTTTACTGAAGGCTTTTTCAAAGGCTTTTCAAATTTCCATACTCATAAATTTGTCACTCTTTTTTCCCCCCAAATGCAAACAAAACAGTAAGATATGTGTCTTTAATAGCTGATATTCTCAGGATGTTCTTTTACTTGACAGGAATATCCTTTTGCTTGTTTACCAGTGGAACGTTTACTAAACTTGACTTTCATCTAATGTTACACAATTACAAAAAGGTTATTTGATCACTATGCTTATGTCATACTAAAAGTATTGTAGGAAGCTGCTAAGCTGCTGAGCATCAAAGCCTCTCAGTGAGTAAGACCTGTAAGACTTTTTTAAGTTTGGTACTACTTTACCTTTATCTTGGAGGTGTCTCTTTGGACATTTGTGTTTTCCTGCCTTTAATGCTGAGGACATTCAACAGTTTCTTGAGTGTTTCCAGTTCATGTAACTAAAAATGTCTTAACTCAGTCTGTGGTTTTGGAACTGTCGTTATGAAGATGCTCAGGTGTCCCTAAAGTGAGTGAAACTAACACTGTCTCCATTTTTTGTATCCTGATATTAGTGCTGTTATTTCTTCTGTATTTTGCACCTTACATGAGCTATGTTACAGAATTAGAAAATGTCTATGAAGCTCAAAATGGTTCATTTAAATTTAGAGTATATGCAACATATACAGTTTGGGGGGGGGGGAGAAAGGTTTACTGGAATATGTGAGTAATATTGGAATTGAGCCTTACACTGATTAAGTAGCATATACTTAAGATGCTATAGGATTAGAAAAGGTTGATAAATTTCAGTTCTGATTTTGTAAACAAGCTAGAATCATAACCTTTTCTTGCTTATTTCATTAAAGTAGGCAATAAAAGGCTATATTTTAAATATAGTGTATATTTTCCTATATTAAATATTTGAAAGAAAGAGCATTTATTATTTACTTGCTTGCTATCCTGCTTAACAATACTGATTTATAGGTCAATGTGAAGATTTCCAAGGACTGGGAGACTGTAGTTGTTGTATAAGCTATCTGTTTCTTAGAATTTGTTGAATAATTTTTTTTTCAAGAATATTCTTGTTCTTCCTCTTACCTTCAGTTTTAGTGCTTCTGCTAATCTGTTTCTTTTTGATGTGAGAACCTCTGAGCTGTCCAACAGACAAGACACTTCTGTGACAATCAGGTGTGGATTGGCAGCTCATTTCAGGAACCCAGAGCATTCGAACAGAGTCCTTATTTAGGAGGTCATGTAGTATAAAAAGTTGATACCTCTTCAAAGCAGAAGTCAAATATGTTTTGCTTTGAAGCACAAGCTTAAACATGGTGCAACCCTGAAGAGGAATCGGTATCTAGCAACAGAAGAATCATGCTGCAAAGAGGTGTCTTAGTAAAAAGATAGGTTTTGTAATAGCGATAAACTAGATTTTGTTATTATTTTAATAAGAATTTATTAAGAAAAACACACTCTATCAAAAGGCCTTTAAGTGAAGAGGGAATGTGCTGAAATCCTTTGACAATATGACTCATTGAGTATGAGAGGTGAGTCTAACAAAAAAAATGCAGAATTTTGAAAATACGAACAAGCACCACAGCAAAAAAAAAAAAAAAAAAGTAGTATGTTTTAATGGAGAAGTACAAATGTTCTTCCAGTCAGTTCCATAATCTTCTGAAAGTGGAAGTCCAGATCCAGTAGAGTGCATTAAGAAGAAACAAATTTTACCTACCATAGTTTAAAAGCTGAGAATTAGGAAGGCTCTGGAATTATTTCAGAGAAGCAGTTAATAAGAAATTAAATATTTCAGACACATGCAGTTTGTTAGAGAGCTGCTGGGTCATTGGGCCTACCAGAGAGTGAAGGGAGCACTTAAGGTGAATAAGGTTTATGCTGAAAAGCTAAGTGATTTGTAACTCTTCTCAAAAAAACGCAAATTAAAATGTCAGAYGAGGTTCTTGAAAAACATTTAGCAGAAATAGAAGGGGTCCAGAGAAGGGTGACAGTGTAATTATAGACCTGGAATGACTTTGTAAGAGGATAGATTTGGAAAGATTAGAACCGTTCTTTGTGGAGCAAAGAGGAATGAAATGGGACATGATAAGAAGCATGAAAATATTGAATACAAAAAGAAGTTCAATTTTACTCGCTTTAAAACTGAGCATACACTCCTTCAACAAAATATATAAGTAGCCTGGGGAGCTCATTGCCACAAGCTTTAGAATATGGGATGTTTCTGTTTTGGGCGTTCTGTATAATGTTGGTCTTTGTAATAGGCAGTCATACAGAGTTACATAAATTTCAGTGCATCAAACCGCAGCAACACATTAAGCAGAATAATGGTGAAGCTTCTACAAAAAGTGGCTTATTTTATTACAGAATTTCTAGAAATTTACCTGAAGTACCTACTACAAATCTGGACAGAGAAATAGATTATAAACAATACTAGTTCTAACCAATATGCCAGTTTCCTGTGGGAATCAATAATTGAGCATACAGGTAGCTGGCAATTACGTTTCAGTTCAGAAAACCACTTTCAGAATGTATGTATGTGTAGTTTGCTAATATGTCTTCATAAACTGGCTTTCTGCATTTTTATGTATTTCTTTGTCTTTGATACAGTTGTCCACCAAACAACCAGATGAAATCCTTTCTTTTAGCTTTCTTTATATATTATATTGTATATAAATTCATATATATTATTGAGGGGGAAAAGAGTTGTCATCTACAGAACTGAATCTTTAGTACTTTCCTGCGGTTGACTTCCTGTGCGTTATTGGTTTGTAACCAAGTCTTTAATTCATTTTGCATTCCATTAAAGTCTGAATCCTAAAGGCCAATGTTTCTCCTGTGGAGTATGGTTAAAATGGATGCAAAAATGCCTAAATTTAATGGCTTGTGTGAAAAGTCACTCTCCAGGAACTTACAAGAATGTGAAATACAGTATTTGAAAACAGCATAACTTTGTGCACACAGTCTTAGGTTTGGAGGGAAAAATGCTAATATCTTAATGTTTTTACTTTCTTTGCACATGATGAAACTATTACTGTGAATCTACCTTCTGGGAAATGAAAATATCTTGGAGGAATGAGGTTAGTGTTTTTCATATATAGGGCCTTTCCAATGTGGTTTGTATTCAAAGCCTTTCAGCATCCTGTTGCAAACACATTTTGATAATGTAATTAAGGAAAATAAATAATTTACAGCAAATAACCTATGGTCTATATCTGGTATACTTCCTGAATCTGGATTTCAGAAAAGATAACTGTTTATAAATAAAAATAAGGAAGTAAGATTGAGGAATAGATAAGGAGCCAGTTTGGTTAAATGGATCAGCTAACCTAGTATAGCTTTGAATTTCAAATCCAGACAATTAACCTAAAATAATTTTGATCCTCTTCAGGTCTGTTTCCCACAAAGAGACTGATGAATTGAAATTTTATTTATTTATGGGTATTTTTTTCTTTCCACGTGTTATTTACACGTTTCTCTCTTGGATTACTCGCCTGGATTACTGTGTGGTGTAAATGTGTAAATACAAAAGTTGATTTAGTCCTATCTCAAAGACAAGATATGAATAAGCTTTTCTGAAAATGAAACTTAATTTTTCTGTCTATTTCAGCATATCTAGTAAAGGAAAACTGTATGCATATGTCAGTGTAAAGATTAGGTTAATTTAGCTAGGCCATTGAAAAAAATTAAGGATTTTTATGATGGCAAGCAGATGAGTCATTGACATATTCTGGTTCGCTTTACTCAGTAGAAATGTCAGCCTTGACTTTTAAATCTGTTTATCAATCTACAGTGTGTAAACTGTTCAGATATATCAGCTGTGGTATGACTCTAATGTGACTGGAAGGATATGAGGTTGACAGGAATGGCACAATCCATTTTCTGTTGTATGGTCCTTACACTTCTTCCCCAGAGGTGAAAATATAGTGAGACCCTGGAAGTTAAAGAATCTCAGAAGGACAGTTCTGAGAAAATGAATCAAGGAGACTCTTGCCATGTTCTCTGCAGTGTTCTTGTTTTATTACAGTGTATTGAACCGATTTCTGCTGGTTCTCCGTGTGAATGTTATGCTACTTAATTGATCTATAAAGTTCCTTAAATTTTATATTCATATGGTTGTGACAGTAACATTATGCTCTATTGATATGTTTTCCAATAGCAAATATCTTTGAAATACACAACTTCTTGTAGAATATTAAGCATTATTTCATAAGTCTTCTTTTAGTCTTTGCTCCTTGGAATTTACTGGTGTAATTTGGCTGTTGCTCTGCATTTCATCTTCTAATGAGGTTTTTCCCTGTAGATAGTTTCTGTGGCTCTGGCTCTTCCAGCCTCCCAGACTTCATCTCATCATCTCTCCTAACCTCCTAAAGTATGTAATATACTTCATAGTTTTGGGGGGATATGGTATTGAAGGTATTTTATTAGATTGCTAAAAGCAGAGAAGATTCCTCTCAAGGAATCAGGAGCATTCAGTGTCAGAGCTGGTGACATGGTTCACTTCATTCCTTGCAGAGGAAGGTATTCTCTAGAACAAACCCTCTAAACGTTGACTGAAGCAGAATATTATTAACAGGAGCTCACCCCTAAAAAATATAATTGATTAAAATACATAAAACAAGTTTTAATAATGAAAACAGAAAAAGCCAGGAAAAATAAACATTAAAGTTGACATACTATGCCTAGTTCATGGAGGGGTAAAAAAAGTGAAAAGTCTAGTGTATGAAATAAGTTTAGTTCTAAAGCATGCTGGGTCAGGGCCATATGATGATCTTTTCCTAGAATAAAGTGACATATATGCAATTATGTCAATGTGCACGATGTTGATACTGATGGTATTATACTTCCTCAAAGACATGACGCAGGAAATAATTGCTATAAATCACGCATTGGAAAATACACCTTGACTCTTACGGGGTTCCCTGCTAAACATAGAAATAGAGAAATACATGTGTTCCCCCAAAACCAGTTTTCTTTTTTTGATACATGGAATAAAATCAGATTTGAACCTAAAGATTTGTGACTTGAGATATGATGGCAGCTTTAAATCTAACCTCTGTTTTTTGGCTGCAATATGCACTTTGCATGGCTGGCTGAGGATTTAGGCAGGAGATTCCCTTTTTATACAACAGCAGCTTTATATAAAAGCCACCAACTTTTCCATCAGATGTTTCTGGCAAACTTTCTGCTCAATGACTGCTATCAATGTTTTGTTTTGTTTTTTTTCCTGTTTCAAACTTAATGTTAACTCCAGTAGAGCATAAAATAGATTTGAAGACAATGAAAAATGTACTACATTATTTCCCTAAGGTATATGCTATATATATAAGTCCTTCATATATATATATATATATAAGTCCTTCAGCAAAACTAGTTTTATAAGGAGAGACAAACAAAAAGTTAATCTTCAAATGCAACAATTTATCTATTTTTCCTGAATTATTTTACTAAGTATTGATTTTCTGTGTTTGGTAGGTATCCTTCATACATATAGCAGGACCATTGTGGTTTTAGTGGAAGAACTCATAAAATAAAAAGGCAACATCAGGTCCTATGCTTATAAATGACCTCTTTGTTTCCTAGGTTAACTGTTCTAATTGTAGGTCCCTGTTTTAGGAGTCAAAACTTGTAGTATCAGATGATGCCCTTAGGTTCCCAATTCAGAAAATAACTACTTGCATGTACATCTACCTCTAAACATTGTTACATTTTGATATTTGGGTGTAAGAGGCGCAAGCGTCAGCAAGGATCATTTAGACCTCTAAAGATACAGTAAAGTTCTTAACAGAAATTGTTATATCTTTGGTGCCTAAATCTGAATGCCTAAATCTAGTTGGTTTCCAGTAGGAGACTTCTGAAAATCTGAGTAAGCACTGTCTGAATTTTCAGAAAGCTAAAAATCTTGTGTGACATAGGGCACAGTCTGGCAAGTCTTTGTAGTTTATTAAACAGAGCTAATTGAGCCATACACATACACAGGTACTTGTACCCTTGACACCTCCGCTGTATCCAAGTGGTCTCCAGTTGTTTATTATGTATCATTCTTTCACTTCCATATTCCTTTTAAATCCCATGTTTTCCTCCAGCTTCCTGGGCAATATACACGTGGTCAAAATCTCCAAATGGATCCTGTTTTCTGACCTGTCACATGCAGATAAGGAAAGCAGTAGTGGGAAACGGTGCTGACATCAGAGAAGGATTTTAAGAACTGCTTTACCAGTGGTCACATATTGAGAACCAGCTTTATTATATTAATGTTCTTTATCCTGCAGTGCCACTACCCTCCTACTCTTTCCTACTTGAATGCAAGGATGCAGTTGAAAATTAAATTGACACTTTATAAAATAAATTTATCCTGCTTATGTAAGTGTTCTAATATCCAGTTTTATGCAGTAGAATGTTTTTTGTCTTTTTTTTCCTTTCCAAAATATTCAGTCGAGCACCTTTTTTTCCCATTGCAGAACTTTAATAATAGCTATGAATAGAAGCAAACTATCATGCTGCAGAAATGTCATGGTTTATATTTTATCAGGCAGAATGGAAAATATAGCCCTTCTTAAGTATACTGATAAAGTACTTGACAAGATGTCTGGTTTTAGAAGTGTAAGGCAGGAGGAGCAGTCCATCTGCAGCTCCAGAAAAGGTATGAATCTCAGTACATAGACCACTTTTATGAGTTTTTGATCTCATTGGGATGTGTAAATGTGTCATTGTTCACCCATAGTTTACTTTAGGACAACCAGTAATGGTTTGCTGTGGAGATGTGTGTTGTACCAAGAAGAGGGTGCAGCTTTTTTATGGACCTTACAAAGAGTTGAGGTGGTGAATGGGACTCCATGAAGCATGTACAAATTATGGTTTTGAACATGAGGCCATTATGAGCATATTTTTTCCTTTAAATTGCCCCATAGGGATACTCAGCTTCCTATTTGTTTGTTTTTTAAACACACATTTCCTTCAACTTCTAATTTATTTCATAACCATTTTATGGAAAAGCTGTAACCTAACAGATAAAGTAACACAATTTTCATTAAACTTGTTAGACTTCTCACTTCAGACTTACCTGTCTGCATTTCTGTATCATTGGTTTAAGATAAGGTTCTCTCACTTTTCCTTCTGCTTGCTCATCTCCTGAAAGGAATGAATAGCTCAAATAACACAGAAACAAAGGACCTGTTTTCTTGGTGACTGACTRATATCCCTCTAATAGCTCTGTATTTGAACTCTTCTCTTATATTCAAAGTATGACACTAATACCATTTGTATAATTGCATAAAATCCTTTTCCTATCGCTATTTCTTGATCTAATATCCTTAAGATAGCTTGGCTCTACCTGGTCAAATGTGTCTTCTGAATCAAATGAAAATCCTGAAAGTGTTATCCGTGTCTTATGACAGATTGAACAGTGAAGTCATGTTTAAACGCATTGCTGTTGATCGTCCTAAAGCATAACGGGGCTGTACCTGAAACATTCTTTGGTCTTTGGATCTGAATTTGCCTTGTTGTCATTGACAAATTCAGAGAGGAGAATTTAGAACCTCTATATCTTTCTTTTTTTTAATGCTTTCATAAATTTAAGACTTCTCAACCCTCACATAGATAACATTCAAGACAATTTTATTTCTGTATGATCCTGTAATCAGCCTCACCCTGAGAAACAACTATATTTAAGAAGCTTAATTTTTTGCATGGGGTGAATGGAATAGAATGGGTGTAAACCTTCAGCCTTTGGGACTGTCTCCTATGTATACATAATCACAACTGACATCTGCACTTAGACCTGAGGATTTCTTTCTTAAAGCCAGTATCATCTTTGGTTTATGACCAACCTCTGCTCAATTGTTAATGTACAGCCTCGTTTTTTTGTTGTTGTTTTTTTTTTCTTCTTCATATAAAAGATAAGTTCAGCCAACTTGCCATTCAAGTTAGTTCATTCTCTTTCTTTTCTTCTGGCTAAATAGCACTTTTTAATTCCTCTTAACTAAATGATCATGTTTTCCATGTGAGTGCCAGTCCTTAATTGTTTTTATCTCTCATATTTTGTTCATTTTTAATCACGCATAATGATAAGATGGGTCATGCTCTTAAATTGCACTTACGAATCTTCCTGCTTTCATGGATTAGAAAGTGTGGCTACTTCTGTCATCCATTCTCCCCACTTCCTGCTGTGGTCCTGAGGTCACTCCATTTCATGGTCCACCATGAATATTTTGAATTCTTTTAACGGCCCTTTTGTTGTGTCCCAGACTCCAGGGCTCAGGCCAAGGGAAAACAAAGCCATCATCCATGGGAAGGAATGGGAGCTAATGAGCTCCCGAATTGTCTTGGAGTTGGAGGATTTTTCTTTCTCTTGCTCCCAGGTCTTTGCCTGATTTGGGGATTGATTAGAGGAGAATTCTGAGGGCAAGTATCTCATCTCTTCTTGCTAAAAGGGTAGGTATAAAGATGTTTGAATCAAGATGATCCTTGTTCTGTAAGTCTCAGCAGTACTCATGAAAAGAGGCACAAAGGAGAATGATTGGATATTATTTGAGGCAATGTTTCAGTCTCCAAAGATTAATATATTTCTTTGGAGGAGACTCAAATACCATCAGTTCTTTAAAATGATCTGTTTCCTGAGGAATGAAAATTGAAAAACCTTGTCATGAGTGAGTTGGGGGGTTGACTTGTTTGTTTGTGTTTTTTCTTCAGATACCCAGGAATCCCAAATGCTTTGTGGCATGTTTGAAAGCAACTTCTTCTATAGTTCACTTAAGGATTTGTTCTTAAAAATTATGCAGGGCTAATTAGAAGTGCTTCTTTCTATCATGGTGGTGTCTGTTTCTTCCGTTTTTTGTATTTTATTACTCTACTTTTCTGTTGTGGTTTCATGATAAATCAAATAGTAGGACAGAACAAGCACTGGCTGGTCAAAATGACCTCTCTGCTTTGTAACTCTGGTAATCTGGTTTTAACCCCTGTAATTAATATCTCTCTATGTAATTGGGCCTGAATACTACCTGGCCTTGTCTTTTGCTTCAGTACTTTGCATGAACAATTATTGGACCAAGAAAGATATTAAGACCGTAATGATATGTTAAAAATTGTCTATTTAATCCTTCTTTGGTTGCTGCAGCACCAGATATTATTTGAAAGTGACCTATTTTCTTGTCATGCATTTTTCTCATTTTGTCGCTTAATTCTTCTTTTTACCTTTGGTAAATCTCTGCTTCTTTTACTTGTTGCGGTCTTTTTGCTGCTTGTTCTTCTGACTTAAGAGACCTACTAGGTATCTTATTTTCCGATCTTGTTTCAAATAGTTTTAGGATTTGTTTTCTTAACTGTGGTGTCTGGTAATACTTTTTTTGGTAATGCTTTGTTTTTCTACACTACAGCAATTTGAGAAGTAAGGTAGTTTTTTATTCCTCTCTGAAGATTTACATTCAGCTTCATTAATCATCTAGCTAACTTCAAATTCTTTTGAGTGTTGATTGTAGGAACTCTTCCAGTTTTATTTGATCTGGTGCGCTAGACATTCTTGTGACCACACCCTTTATTACAAAATTCAGGCCTCCTTATTAAATGTTTTGTCCTTCCTAATACAAGATGAGAAGAAATGAGGAGCGAAGGGCATTATTCCAGAGAGTTCAAAAGAAATGATCAGAATTAGCTGCTCTTTTTCAGTTTAGCTTTAGTTTAGTTTAGTTAACCTGCTTCCTGGAAGTCATAGCATATTCTGTCTGCTCCACCTGCRTTCCTAAATTCATGTATTATATCTCAAAAGCTGGCCAATATCTCCTTGACACAATCTGGCCTAAAGTCTGCCAGGAATTCTCCTTAGCTCTTTTGTTCTGCTTTAACTTGGCTTTCATCTCAGTTACCAAATGCAGTTTTGGTGCTGTTGCTCTTCTCATCTGTCTGATCTTTGAAGTATCCTAGATATGGACTGTGAACCATGCTGTATACCTTACTCTGCAAATACATTATGGAATGACAGTTTTAAGACCCAAAGAATGAAGAGTGGATAACATGTTTAGTATGGTAAGCAACAGACTAAGTGTAGCAGCAACCTTGCTAACCTTGTTCATTAAGACGGCAACTAAAAATTATTTTTAAAAAGCCATGAGCTTTTAACACTGATGTGAAGGGTGAGGGCTGGCTGTGTTCTAAGAAAGAAAATCCCAGTGCTTGGAGATCTGCACAGGGTAAGCAGCAGAAGAAACAAATTGCTTGAAAAATACATTGCAGTGAGGAGTCTAAAGCTGGTTCATGCAACCAGTAAAGGCTACTTCCAGATTTGTTCAAGACAAGGTACTCCCGTAGGCTCTAGTGGGTTTTGTTTCAAGTATTCCAGGGAGAGCAAAGGCAGATAATCTAAGTGAGGCACCGGCTCATCTGCACATTGCCCAGGTTCTGCAGAGACTTGAATAGACCTTAAATTGGCACTGCCTACAGCATTGAAGCCTTTGGGGAATGTGGCAGCTGTTACAAAAACTTCTTTTTTCTCTAAGAATTGAAAGTCCATCTTGGGCATAATTGTAGTTAACAACCCCTTGATGCCCAAAGGAATGGGTAGGATTTAGGACTTGCACATTGTCAAGCAGAGTAAGTGTGGCACTGCCTTGTTTGTTTGCACTGAATTTGGGCAATGTCAAATGCTTATTTCTGTAAAAATATATGCTTTTTGTATGCTAGGTATATATATCTTGTTTTCAGTCTCTGCTCAACTAAAAATGAGTAGCTTTATTGGGCAGGGCATTGTATTTTTCCTGTTTAAAAGGACGAAAAAAACATGACAGTAATGTGTCCTAATAAATTGTAGGCTAGCTTGAAAATAAAAAAAGAACAAGCTGAAAGGGGAAAAAAACCCTTAAATTTTATTTAGTTTCTACTTTTAATATTTCTTGATAGATGTTTGGTACAGTAGAGAGGGGGGRAAAAACAATCAGCAAATACAAATTTCAAAAATTAATTAAAATGAGTCTAAAGATAAATATTTTGTGATAAGCATTGTTTAAATGAGAAGATATTTCTGTTTTAATTGGAGTGCAGTCATTTCAACATTTAACATACCAGTAATCTTAGGACATGCATAACCTCAACTTAACAAAATGCATTGCAACATTCTTTAACTGTTCCAGTTTCCACATAGTCTGGGTTTTATAGTTGAAGGAGTGACCTTGTTGCTCGGGGAATTCATGGTACATGGAGGAAATGGCGATAGTCATAGATGAATTACTCTGACTCAGCCTGCTGGAAGGAATCAAAGGAAATTTTCYTCTGTACTTCAGTGGATGTAGGACACTGGGATTCTTAAAATCCCAGTCATATTTTGTCAGTACGTGTGATGCGTTTTAGTCTTCTATTTTCCATAGAAATGCATTTCCCAACTTTAGCTCAAGTCTGTCTGTAGCTGTATTTGCATGTTTCCATTAAACTGAGGAATCATGAAGATGTGAGAGGCAATATGTTAATAAAAATAAGATGCTTTCTTAAACAGAATGCATGCTGAAGCCTYGATATCTGGGGACTTTACAAGAAGACCAAATGTGGTCCCAAAGAAGGAAAAAATATCCTTTAATGCTGAATTAGGACTATACACTTTATGAAATAGAAAAGGGAAAAACCAGCAACAGGCAAGTATTCTAAATTTACTTTGGTTCTAGTTAAATATATATGATCTAGTTCTCTAGAGATGCCACTAAGCTGAGAATGGTTCACATCTTTGACATTTGGGGAACAGAAATACAAAGCTGACTAACTGGGTCAGTGAATGCAGCTTATGAAAAGTGACTGCAACAGATGCTGTGTTTCTAAAGGTGGTATATAGATAGCTATGCTAGTTAATGACTTAATTCTCTCAATTTAAAGTGCAGGTCTCCAAAGTATTTTTAATCGGACTTCTTCATTTTAGTAACCTTAGCAAAGAATTGGGAGACAGAGAAAAGTTGTGGAAACTCAATTCAATTAACAGACAGGTACAGGAGAAATAATGGCTTCCTGGCATGCCCTTGCAGTGACTTCCATAGTCCTCCTTTTACACTCCTTGTTGCACATTCCTAAGACATCTTTTAGATAGAAATCTTCAGTACAGCATATCCTGGTTTTCCAACTGATGAACCATGGTGTTTTCAGTCATTACTTAGAATTACTTGGAATACATTGGTTGAAAATTAAATATATAATGTATCTAAGTGCAGTTTGCTTCAGTTTAGAAATTGTTTAAGTAAATAACTTTAAGGGCTAGAATCATGTTAAAGTTACTGTTTATTTAGTATTATGCTGTACAGAGGTAAATGGTGTTACTTATAGTGTATGTCATTGTGAGTGATATTAGAAAGGCTCTAAGGTTGCAGTATGTCTAGTTTATTCTAGTTTACCCTTGAAGACAATAGAGAGAGGCAGTAATGCGGCAGTGACATTTACCAGCACGATGCATACCCACAGGATGTATTGCCTGTTCCCCCTGCTAGTGTCCACCCTCGATGGACTTATCCTCTGTGCTTACCTATCAGTTTCTATATTCCACTTTCACCATGCTCTCTTTTTTTTTTTTTTTTGAGGAATCAAAGATTTTTTATCATATAAAGATTCAGAATTGTCTTCTATATCCCAGTATTACCACTATTGTGTATGTCTGAAATATTGAATACTATCACTGCATTATTTTTATTTCCAGATATTGTATTTGGATGTCGTGCATTTGGGATGTAGTTTTGGACTACAGCCTTGTCTGCTATTGGTTAATTATTGTCTGGATGACCCACCCTGGTGACATCCAGGGAAGATGATGTGGTTCTTTTAATTTTGGCAGCATCCTCATAATGGTGTTACTGTTCGTCACTGTAATCTAAATCTGGGATCTAAATATATTAGATATGCTGAAACCTATCTGTTGCCTCAAACAAGGAGAGGTAGATAGTGTGTAAAAGGGAAAAGATCTGAATTGTGGAGATGTGAGAATGCTTTTGTCAAGTGTCCTCAGAGAGGGGAAAAAAATACCACATTTTTAGATTAGGGGGAAAAAAAAGAATTTTGAGTTTATTACAGTTACTTTTAGACAGCCTAAAATGCATATTTCTAAAGAGGAATTCTTCTTGTGTCCACATGGTGATAAATGGCAGGTTGTTCAACGTGAATAGTAACTTTGCCTTAATAATGAAAACAACATTAACAGATATAGGGAAATCTCTGGACTGCAACAAATGTGCTCATTCCTAATCCGAGTTTCCCTTGTCTATAAAAGACACCCACATACTAGAAAACATTCATGAAGTGAGAGCTGGAAGGCATCAGTAATAATACATTTCAGTCGCAAAACCCATTGTAGAGTGAATGTTGTACACAGCTTTAGCTGTTATCTGAAACCATTAAGCCTAGTCATAATCTGCATGTTGATGCCAGAGCAATCAGACAGCAGTATTTCATGAGGACCACTTGTGAAATCTCTCATATTACTCAGCTGCTATAAAGATGCCTCAGGTTTTCTCTTGATATGTACAGGTTTTACAGGCGAGTAAACTAATTTTTGCTCTTGATTCTCTGAAATGGTTCATAATACATTGTATTTGTGAATGTGAACAGTGATCAAAGTGTAAATGGATTGCTCTGAAATAACAATCAAAATGCCTTGTAGGATCAATCCAAAGCATGCAGGGCCTTAGCAACTTTCTCTGAATAGTTTCTGGCTGTTTTCATTTGCAGTTCTTTTAAAGAGTACCAGAGATGAGTAAGTGGCAGTGAGATACTTGTAGATATAAGCAGATAATGATTAAAATTAAAGTAAACACTTCCTCAGCCACAGGTGTTACAATACTTTTTGTACTTTGTTAGAAGTTGTTTCCCCCCCACACTGTAATATACTAATGCACTTTGAATTAAAGTTAATGGAGCATCAGTATTAAAAATACAATGGAGTGTCAGTATTAAAAATACAAACTTCCTATATTCACACATCTCTTAGTGATGACAAATGATTTTAAGATGGATATTAATGTCATATGCCCACTAAAGAGTTAAGAAACACAGTCTTTCTGGATATTATGAAATTAAGCCATCTGCTCTGCTCAGAAAGTCCATATAAGATCCTTTGCTATCTAAACCCAGCATCTGTTGAGAGCGTGCTATATGTTTATAGTTAAATCCAGGGGTTAAGAGGACCAATAGCTGCTCTTTCAGCCCATAGATAGATAACAGTTGCTAAGATACCATATGGATTATGAATGTGGAAGGGTCTCTCTCTCCTACATACTTCTTCTGGCTCTGGTACAGAGAGAAGTAAATTTCACTCCTAGTGGAAGGATCGAATAAATGCTTGCCTAAAATAGGGTGTAAATCTGTTCACCCAAATCATCTCTCCTAATGTTTGTATTTCTCATCTTCTTTATTAGAGTTCTTTGGTGTCCTGTGGCGCTCACTTCACCTTTATTTCCCCAGTGGCATCAAATCTTCTGTCTGTAACCATGCCTTTTGGGTTTTTTCCTCCCACTCACAGCTTCAGATTTATTTTTTCATGAAGTACAGGAACGTGCAGATCTGTAGGAGATGCACCATCTGGAAGTTCCAGCGCAGTGTTTTTCTTTCAGCAGCATGTCTCGCTGCAATTTCTGTCACTTGGTGCTTCCAGATGACAAGTGCCATCCAAATTAATCCCTTCCTGTTCCCAAGGTGTAAGGTAAGAGGAGCTCTTCCCTTAGTCCTCCATAGGCTCTTGCGCTTCTTACAGCTGTTTTGGGAGGTATAATAACTCCATACTCAGAAGTTCTGACTTCTGCTTGTGTGGCGGATGAAAGGAGAGCCCATTAGGTTTGGCTGCTGGAGTGTGAGGACTAATCTACTATCCAGATCTAGCAAAGGAGGGAGAAAAGAGTGGCTGGCTACAATTTCTTGGAGTTACATGAGTTAGATCACTACCATATATTGAGAAAAACTCAGTTTTTACATCTGACCATTGTTATGGTGCAACCTCTCTCTTTACTCAAATGATTATCATTGCTGATCAGTCCAATTACATATTCCTCCATCTCTTTGAGGAAGAAGTTGGACTTACCTCTGACGTGAACTAATCACTTGTTCTTTTGTCTTACTAACTGAAAATCCAGTTTGTCTTGCAGGGATCTGGCAGGCAGAATCAACCTTGTATTTTGTACTGTGCATTACTTAATGGATGTTTGGTAATTGGTAACGACAAAGGGTCAAATTATTTTCATTCTGATCTATTTGAAGTTTGTCCAAGTAGGGGAAGTTTTCCTGAGAAAGAACTGCATGGTTGTGATCTACTTTAGGAGTTAACGAGAATATGGATAAGGGGAGAATGCAAAATACACTCTCAAAATTCTTCGTCATGGTGAAATGTCATATCCAGTTGCCTTCATCAAAATGGCATAATCAGTGCACACATGTGAGTGAATACTGACTATAACAAACTTTTTCTGTCATGAGAGAGTCTTCATTTTTGTGTGTTAATTGTCAGGCTAAGTATGAATCAACAGTTCATTTTCATTTAGTGATTTACACTTTTATGTACAATATAAATGCTCACATATATTTCAAGCATGCTGATAAAGGAGAAGTTACAATATGGTATGACAATGCTAAATCAACCTCTTAGTTCAGTTATTGGTATTTTCACTGTTGTGAATAATTAATTTTGGGGGGATTCAAAAACTAGTGAGAGCCCTTGTCCTCATTTTCCATAATACATATTAAAGAACCTTTCTGAGGACACTTGGTTGGCTAATGTTGCTTCCAGCTAAATGTTTTGCACGATGCAAGGTCAGCAGTGAACCATAAATCAGTTCTAATGCTAGATATGTAAGTGAAAAAGTTGTTATTTATTGAGCTTCATTTAACTATAGAAAGACATTCTCTTTTATCCTTACTGCTTCATTTGCTTCCAGTCCTCTACAAGCTTATTAGATAAGCCTTTGGGTTTGGGGGGTTTTTTGGATTTTTTTTTTTTCTTTCCTGAGCTAAAAGGAACTGAATAGTTCTTACTTTGCCAAAAAACGTTTCAGAGGAAATGGCCAAAATAATCTCGGAATGTAGGTCAATCTGGTATTTTAAATATAGCATCGTACAAGTTGATATTTTGAATAAGTTGTACTGCATTAATGTACTGAAGAAACAAATTGTGATCACGAAAAGTAGTTAATTTTGGGTGAAATTGGATCTTGGCAAGTAGTTGGAATCAGTACAGACAATTAATTCAGACAAATCGGTGTACTTTTAAATCCTAAACTAATAATGGAATAAATGAGAACCTCATTCTAATTAAGGTGATTATTAATTTGTAGAACTGAACATTATAAGTTCACTCCAAAAGATACTCTCTAACATGTTTAATTACAACTTGATTACTTTTTCTTAAAGTTCTAATTAACTTCAATTAAATGAAACTTGGATGTTTTTAAGGAAATACCAAGTTTAAATTARTGCTAACATGGATTAAAACAGTTAAGAAATTTAAGTTTAATACTTTTGGGGTGGAGATGTAGACAGGGTTGCATAATGAACGTTTTCTGACTGCTTGATTTTGAAACTGTAGATTTGTGTGATATGTTTACAATATCATATCTGAAGCTCACATTAAAATGACAGTTGAAAATATGTGGTTGTTAAAGACAGGTACGTGTCCTGGATAACAATTTTCTGACTAAAAAAGCTTCTGCAAACTTAAAGCTGTCTCATTAACAAGTGGAGCTTGTCTGAATCATTCGCTTTACTCTTGACCTGAGGAAAATTGTCTACCATGCAACAAAGGAAATGTTAAAGAAACAACACTCTTGGTGCCTAACCAAAAACTTTCGAGTGAAAATGAATTTTGTAATTTAGAAGTGATTAAAAACTGAGATAATATTTACCATTGCTTTGAAACATTTTTCAACAAAATTAAAAACAACTCAAAGTTTTGGGTTTTTTTCTGCAATAGAAAATCAAAGTAAACATTATTAAGTACTAGTCAGAGACTTGTAGTTATTCTGAGCATTTTTTTTAGAAATTTTGTTTGTCCCAGAGGTATCTGTGATTTCTGGAAAGAAATAATTTCAGGGCTGAGAACGTTTTCAGAAGAGGAATTAAGGGGATTTGTACCTTTCTCATTCTTTATTCATTGGCCCATTTTCCAAGAAAATTACCCCAAAATGGGATGTTTTATTCCCATAATTTGCTGCATGGGTACTTGATGACCGTGTCTCCCAGGGTAATAGGAGTCATGGAAGATGTATTTCGTCCAAGGAACAAAAGCAGGTGGAGCAAGCACTAGAGCTGAAACTCTTGGAAGAGTTGGCACTTCTCTGGAGTTCTTGGTGGATCTCTGGTGCTGCAATTGTTCCAGTTGGGGGAAATGGCAGTAAGCGTAGGAATAGCTTCCCTCTGGTACTGCAAGTTTTATCAATAGAAGTGCTTTCCTTATATGAAGTATGCCTGTGCTTTCAGTTGTGTGGCTTTGCCTTACAGCAGTTTATTAATATATGTTAGGTACCTGCAGATACTTGTACATGTATAATAGTTGAAAAACCTTGCTGAAGACAATTCCCTAAGTGAGAATCCATTCATAATTATTGTTATGAGATGAGGATGGATTACTAAATTAGGACAGCGAAGCTGTTGGAAAAAGAATTTAGAGAAAAAAGGCTATCCTAACTATTAGAAGGGACCTCAGGTGAGTGTGCCTTGGTTCTTCCTTCTGCAAAATGGAAACTATGTAGTTTGCTGCTTCAAATTTATATTAAAAAAAAATTAGTGAATGCTAATCTTTACCCTGTTGGGTACCTCCTCATGTCTCAAAATATGCTTATAATCCTGCTTTTCTCTTGAAGTACCTCAAGTGGTTATTACAGCTGGATGGTAAAGAACTGCATTAGACTATGATCACTTTTAAATTGCTCATTTTGGAATAGATACTGTTAATTTTGGTATTTAATGTAGAATTTCAGACTCTGAATAGTTTGGCTGGTTGCTGTGAGGGATGATAGTATTTCTAAGACTTCCATAGCACCTAAATGTCCTTCAGGACTGATTATTTGATTTAACGCTTCTGAGGCATCTACTAGTAATATCAGCAGAATTGACAACAATGAATTAGCTGGCACTGTTAATTAAAATCTGTGCTTCTATTCAATACTGCTACTACAGAGCTATAACAATCAATATTTCCCTTGACAAATATCTCCTTTATGGATGTTTGTCACCTTTTAATTGATACTTTTATAGCACGTTTTCCTCCTTGCAGATCAGGTTACTAATATTGATGTTTCTAAAATGCAATTTCTTAATACCTTTCTTAAATTGAAACTATCCAGTATATTAATTTGGAGACAAAACTCAAAACATCCCTCAAAAATCAACAAACTGTATTGGTAATTTCTGTTGATGAAAAAGTTTCAGGAAAGTAATTCATCTTGCAGCTTTGTAGTTACTGCTATATGAACAGCATAAGGGAGGACCGGAGCATCATAGGAATTATTTCTGCCACAGCAAAGAACAGTATCCAGTGAGTACAGTACAGTGTAATAGGTGAACACATGCCAAAATACCACGTTTGCATAGTTAACGTATTTGGTAACAAATGATTCCATGAAATCAAAACACTGACTCCACTTTACGGTGGCTAACAGAGCTAACATGGCCTATCGCTTTCGTTTTTGGGGAGGTGGATTCTTTTTTTCTTCTGACAAAACCACAAACTACACTCTCATCAGTGCCTCACACCCTCCCTTGGTAATGTATCCAGGGAAAAGAGTCTTGTTCTTCCTGAGTTGGTTCTTGCTCAATATTATGAGCTCTCAGTGCATTGGGTCTATCGCTTCTTCTTTCACCCTGCTTGAAGAAGGGGAGTTGGCCAGTGAGCTGCAGTGAGGAGTAGACTGCAGGAGCATCAGCTTGGGGAAGATCTCTCCAGGTAGATTGTTGACAGCTTGTAGCAGTCGCTATCACAGTAATATTTACAAAACTCTACCAGGATCAGAATGTCACCAGGCGTCTTGGTTTCAGGTAGAATCACTTTATTTGTCTAACTTTTATCCAACGTTCTTCCTGCCTTCGGGCCTTTTCTGCCCCCTGCTTCGACTTCCTATACTTTGGTGAAGTGTCGGTACAGAGATTCCTATCCATAATTGACTGAGCTCCAGGGATTGTTGATTTCTATCAATGAGGCTGTAAAATTTGAACCTCAGTAACAAGGAGAAAGCATGTGGATAGCAAATAAAGCTCCAATTTCCAGTATTTTATTTACTTTTATATTTGTAAAACTTTGAGACCAGAAAAGCTCCAAATGGGAACCTAGCCCCCCCACCCTCTGAAAGAAAGAAAATGCTGGATTCTGGTTGCCCCACTGCTTCCCC
>NW_020447196.1:6933974-6954945 GCF_003343035.1 Apteryx rowi | reverse complement strand
CCCCCCAGTGTATTTTGACAGGTTGTTTTGCCTTCCTTCATCAGCCATTAGAGATGGCCATTTAGATAACAATTGCTGTTGATATGTGTTAGGACCTATGACAAAAAGGCACTGGATGTCCTTTCAAACAAAATAGATCTGACTTTGTGATAATAGTAGCAGCGTGTAAAGAGCTAGTCATTAAGATTTTGACAGTACTGCTCTACCATATATGCTTTGTATAGGGGACAGTACATCATTAGACAGACTCTTACTATACTGCATGAAAGACATTGACATAGAAAACACTGATGTCTTGTAGCATATTCTGTGGCGCTGTGTTGGATAAGACAGGTTACTGTCATATATTGTTGATTGCCACTTTAAATGATGCAGGAACCCAAATTTGTCCAGCAGGGAGGTGAAGAACAGCAACTGTAACTGAGTTATCCTTGGGCATCCTTTTCCTTCTTAAAAAAGMAGCTTTGCTAATGGCACGGAGTGAGTTGTGGAAAGCAGTTGACAGTGTGAAGCACAATTGGATAACAAAGTCACAGTACAGCTGAAAGTACATTCAGCAGCCTTAGGTGCCGAAGGGAACAGACTTTGAGAAAGACATAACAAAATGTGTTAAGTCTCCATGAACTCCAGTTATCAGGGCTGCTGTGTCACTGCCTTCAAGAAGTGTGTAATATTGACACTTTTAACATTTTACAGAAAAATTCAGTTTTCATAGGAATTACTGCAGATAACAGATAATTTTTTTTTGGGGGGGGGAAGGGGGCTTACTTTAGCTCAGGCATTGAACCATGAGACTTAGCAGTGGAAAAGACATGTTAGGTTACCTTGTCATTCCCCCTGACAGGGCAGAATGATTATTTACAGTCTAGCTAGTCATTTGCCCAGGCTTCTCTTAAATCTCTTGTAAGACTACATTGCTCTAAGAATAATGGTGTATATTTGTAAGTCTTTCTCTCTCCCCCTTCTCCATTTCTCTGTTTGTCAGATTTTATACTGAGGCTAACAATCCAAAACACGTTCCTCAGTTYTGAATTCCTACCTCAAGTATCTTTAGTAGGGATGTTGTCTGCATTTTTTTAAAGTTTTCCTGTGTTGTAACATGTATGAAAACAAGAGAGGGGGAAAAAAAGTTACAAAAACTGATCTGATGTTATTTTGACTTTGTTTTGCTTATACTCTGTTCAGAGTGAAACTCGATCAGAGAATCAACCCAGTGGTTATCAAATGCATTACCTGTCACAAGACTAATTGTTTATTCATTTAAGATTTCAACAGTTTTGTTTATTCTATCTAAGCATATTTGAAATTTGAATAGCTTATGCAAAGTACTGTAGTCTTAAAGCTCAGTTTGGATTACTGAAAATGATTTGAACAAATAGCTGAAGTTATTTGTGAGCCTTTTATGATCAGAGTCACTGTTTAGCCTGTAAAGTCTGTCGCATTAAAGTCCACATTCACAATCCAAACATCTTTTCCCCAGATCATCTGTTTTTTAATTACATCTTTCCAGCAACAGGAAAAGTATATTTTGGTTTAGAAGTAGAATTTGATGAATTTATAAATGTATTAAGAGACACACCAAGCCAACCACCTGTGGAACTAAAATTTGCTCCCTCTTGTGCATGCAGATGAAAATACTGAGTATAGATAGATGTGCCCTTGAAGATCTAGCTGGAGTAGTTTAAGAAATTAACTTGCCCCAACTGTTTGTTTCCATTTTCACATAATTWACATGGGAATACTCCCTCTTCATGTCAGATCAAAGTGAAATAGATTAGTATAATCTGTTATCTGGATTATATACAGATAATATTCAAAGCGAAACAGATCAGTAAAAAACCCACCTCTAAATAAAAACTGTTTTGGAGTGGAAATGCTCAGATGGTTAAAAATTTCATTCTTTTTGTATCTCTTACGCTGTAAGAGGAAGATAAACTAGCTTACAATTACTAAATCTTGTAACAGGTTGTACAGAAGCAGTATGGAGGTAATAAGCACATGTAAAAGGAACAGAATATTCTGTTTCTATTGCAGCACAGTTATGAAGGAATAATTCTGCAGGTTCGTTTTTTCAGCATTATGCTAATATAATGCAAATAGAAGTTGTAGAAAGAAAAACAGTATGGCAAGATGGACCATTTATGCTGAGTTCATCATCCCAACAAGAAGCTGCAGTTCAAATCTCATTTACAGTTGGATGCAAGGAGTTTAAAATCTGTATTTAGTCATGGATTTGACTTGCTACGGAGGCCAAAATCTACAAAGCATAGAGAGGATGAGTGTATTTGTTGACTTGATGCATATATTCTGTTTCATTTTCAAGTCTTTTTAACTTCAACAGAGATAAACAATCAGATTTATTAACTATTAAAAATAATTAAGCTGTTTAATAGTATTCAACAGCATCATAGGGTATAAAATAGCTTATCTCTCCAAAAAGCTTATGCTGCAAAGCTCCAACAGAATTCTGAAGGTTAATATCTTTGGTCACCTTACGGAGTGGCAGAGCAAGGAAACCAGATGACTCGTACAAGATCACCTGCTTATGTCTGGCTTCAGGGACATTGACATTGGCTATTCTATTTTTACTTTGTGTTTTAATCTGTCTGTGATTATCGAGGGGGAAAAGACTGTGAGTGCAATAGCTTGAGGTGACAGCTAAAAACAGTCAAATGCAGCTCGTTTGTATCTCTTTATTTCCTTAAGCTTTGTTTTGAATAAGGCAGGCTAGTGCATGCATTTTGTTAGAGACTGGAAATCAAACACAGCAGTGAAACAGTACATTCTGGGATGGCATTAGCCTTGCAGATATCCCTTTTTTTCTGTTTTTGGCAAACTTCCAGTCACTCTTCTTATTCCTGAAGGCCAGGTTTCTGAGCCAAAAATGAGGACTTACAGACATTAGGTGAAATGCATCCCAAGCTTATGATTTCACCACTTGAGACAATCTGTGCTGAAGCTGAATAAAATCAAAGTGGAAGAAAAAGCTAACTTTTTAATTGTCTTTTCAGGTAGAAAAAAAGTGCTGAAATAATTTTGAAAAAAAAAAATGCCAAAGAGAGCACGCCAGACTTGAGATACAAACAGGATACTCTACAAGGACTTGTTATTTCTGTGACCGCAGTGAAGGGTTGAAAATAGAGCTGAGAGGTTGTGGACACCCCATTGTAGGAGATATTCAAGCTGGCCCTGCTTTGAACTGGGGGCTTGGAATAGAGCCCTCCAGGGGTCCCATCCAACCCCAGTAATTCTGTGATTCCACCAAAATTCTAGCAAAGCAGGTCCTAAAGCAAGAGAGAAGCTGTGGTCTTAAAATGTAGCCAATGGCCTCTTAATGGGGAGTCATACTTTGCTGAGGCCATAATTTTCATGGAGATACTAGACCTATAAATGTGAAATATGTGTGCTCAAAGCTAGAGCAAGAAAACTACCTGTTTGCAAGTAATTCACCTGCTTAAGTGTAAGGAAGCAGCAGTATCCAAAAACTAAGAACTAGCAATATATAGCCATGCCTTTCCTTTGCCTTTCCTCTGTCGTGTTTCTCACAGTTCACAGGCAGTAAAGCTCCATTTGGGAGGTTGGTTTGTTTTGAAAAGGTTGCTACAAACAGCATGGGAAAGCAGTACAATTTCAGGTAGTATTTGTCTAATTTGAGTTGCACACATCTGTGGTTATTTGGGTGTGCACCCCTGGTTGTATGGGCTCTTACTCGTGAGCTGCCACAATTCATCCTGAACGTGTGGTTACTTTAGGATTTACATGCAGAAAGCAAGTATGTTGCTTAATTTCTAAATGGAGTCGGTAAAATCAGAGAATGTAATTTCCGAACCTGAATCTGAAAAGTTGTTTGCAGTTTCCTGGACTGAAATAGATAAACCTTTATCAGACTCTGCTGATATCAGCCAATATTAAATTACATGCCTTAATTTTTACTTAGTCTTTCTTGAGATGAAATTATGGCAAAAAAGACCTCCTCTTTTCTGTTCTGAAAGCACTGAATTGGGAGATGCATTCAAAAAAGAACCCACATTTTGTATAAAGAACTCAAGGCAGCTGTAATTATTAAAGGATTGAAGTAAGACCTGCATATGTTTTGAAGAGACACCAAAAAAGTGGTTCTTGATTTTTACACTATATACGTTTACCAAGGAAACATTTGCCAAAAAAAGGACATTTCAAGCTGTTACTGTTGAGTTGACTATTACTTCCTTCAGTGTCATAAAGTACACAAATGATACTGATATTTTTCATGTCAGTCTCTGCGCAATTAATTTTTTTTTTGTGATCTAGGATTTCAGCCAATTTTCAAGATTGAGATGATAAAATCTCCCATGTAACATATTTAGATTTCATGATCATAAATTCATATTATTAAAAAAAAAAAAAAGCCTGTGTAATCCTGTTCCAGAGTTCCAGTAGTGGTTGTACATGTTAGCCATGTCAAAGTATTGTTGGAAAAACTGCCTTATAAATACAACGATAAACTTTGTAAATGAGATTTTGATCTCATTTACAAAGGTTATGTGATAGTTAGATTAGTTCCACTTCCACTAATGTATTTAATACTATCATACTTTTTATAAAGAGTTAAAAAGTTTGAACTTCTCTATCATAAGGTTTGGGGGGGGGCTTTGTTTGTTTGTTATTTTTTTTTAAATATACTGAGACTCTATTGGTCACTTTCTATCAACCAAAGAATTGTAGATTTTAACTATTTTGCCTTTTGCTGTTTTAGAACCATGGGATAGTGGAAAATAAGTTTTGGTAATACTTGGATAGCTCACTAGGTCTGTTCCTTTGCTGAAGGCTAATATTATACCTCTGGCATATATTTGTTTCATAAAATAACATTTTGCTCTTAACTACCACCATATTTTTTAAAAGCTTACAGTGGTGAGGATTTCACACTTTCATATATAAACAACTGTGCCAGCGTTCAGCTATCCTGATGTGATTTCCCCCAACCCCCAATGTACAATTTTTTTTTTCCTTGATTGTAATACAAGAACACTACTACTACTCTTAATCCTGCGTAGATTCAAAAACCAGGTTTTTAATCTTAGGTTTTTGCAGCTACTGTCTATATATTTAAAGATTTTCATAATGTCTATTTTCTGTATTTTCTTCTTTAGATAAACAGACATATTCTTTCAGTCTTTCCCCAGAATAAAAAAATGATTATTTTCTAGACCTTTTATCATTCTTGTTGTCTCCTCTAGATTCCTTCCAGTTTAACTTCTCTTGAAGACCTGCTACACCTTTCACTGGATGTTAAGTGTGCTTAATAAAGTAAAAGGATTGCTTCAAGTGATTTACATAACAATGTTACTGATCTAGTATGATGCTCGCGTTTTTTTAAACGGTGGGATAATGCTGGTTCATATTTAGTTTGGGGTTTGCTGTAAACCCAAATTTTATTCAGTTCTACTTAGCCAGTTGTTCTTGATTCTCTATGTAGCTGATTATTTATAACTAAATTTAATACTTTGCACTCTTTGTATTGTATTGCAACCTATTTGTTTGTCTGTTTCTTCAGTTTCTCAAAATCATCTTGCTCTCCAAAACGTTTGCCATCCTCTGTCATCTTACCATGTTTTAGGAGTGAGTTGTGTATTTTTGCTGTGCTTACTTCCAACATTCTACATATCCTTCGTTCCAGTGTTTATAGGGCCTCTTGAAAATGTGTCCACTACAAGAAGCTGCTTGCTGGGGAAATATTTCATACTTGACAACTACTCCTGCAATTTTGCAATCCTCTGTTGATGTGTAGGTGGTGTTTTGCACACTGGATTCTGTAATGTAGCTTCCAATGATTTGTAGTCTGTTTCTGTGCCAGCCAATTTTGGCTTTTCTGTATTCATGAACGTACTCAAAAGTTTTCATCGTTTCTTTTTCAGTCTGAACACAGTTTCCTGGGCTTCAGTCAGCCTTAAATATACCTCTGGTTTATCATCTTGCAGAAACATAATTCCARAAGTATTTTATGACTAATCAACAAAGTCCTTAGGTACTTTGTTAATGTTTCTAGCTTTAGGTCCTAAAAACTTTCTGGGAAATGTTCCAGCATTATTCTATATTCTCCATAAACAATGCCTCCCTCCCACCCCGCCCCCGACCTAAGCTGATGGTTTACGTGTGACAAACTAGGTTGTGTTCCTGCACATAGAAATACTACTGTGAATTTTTGTAAGAAACCTCCTAAGAATTTTTCTTTCCTCAGTAGTTAAACTTTCTTAACTTTCACCAGATTCTTTTTCACTGTGTATGTGTTCTATATGGTTAATAATCAAATTCAGCTGACTTAAATTATGACCTGCATTGCGCATGCAGTCATGTCAACATCAAAACTAGACAACTTTTAATTATGAAGCTGAACACTTTCATATCATGTCAGCAGATCATTAAAAATTATTGGTTTTCCAGCTATGTTCCCAAAGATCTAGGACACAGCATTGAGACAATTCTAAACATTTCTCCCGAAATGGGAGATGAATATGCAGGCTTCTTTTATTGCGACAAAATGTTGTATTTAAAAAGCAGCTAAGCATCACGGCCAGCAACAAAAACTCGAATTGCAATGAAAATGAAGACACTTCTTTGTTTTTAAAATCTATCCATCCCTAATGGTAACACTGTTACACTTTAGGCCTCAGGATATAATTTGTGATATATCCAGCTGGCCAAGGAATATTTGCTGGTAGATAAAGATGTACCAACCTTTATATGTGTGTGTGTGTGTGTGTGTGTGTTTCTTAACTCTGTAGTTTTTCTCCAATGTTTTTCTCAATGATTTATTTTTAGAGTAATTAAGAATTGTCCAACATGATCTGTTCATTTGACAGGTATGGACATAACTGCTACAGAGAGCTGGAGATTTACTTCCTCAGTTGAGTGATGTACAATATACGTGGGTTATGCTATTTTAATGCAGAATGCAGGATGAACAAGGATTTTTTCCTAGATGATTACCTGTTTGTAAGTATAGGAAAGATTCATAGTTGGGAGATAGATAGTGGAATAGCTGAGAGCTCGGTAGAAATGAATACTGCATAGAAAATAACTTATGCTGTCAGTGCTTTTAATCTCAGAAATCTACATGGAAATCTATTTCCCATCTTCTAAGCTTCTTGATGTGTTGGTATAATAATACATTACCATAAGCATAGTATGTTGATCTTAAAAACAGTGGGTAGTCAGGAGTAAGGAAACACTGCATCTTTGCTGTGTATAAAAGGGCATAAGAAGTGAATCACTTGTTTCCAAGCTTTCATTATTTTCTTTAAAAAAAGAAATTGTTTGACAATAATAATCTCTTGCTATTTAAACCTCCCTGAGGCCCTATTTCAATTTTTTTTTTGTATTCCCATAATCTTCCATCAAAGCTTCATTTGTTTGAAGAGACAAACGTGACCATCACTGCAAATCCAAATCCCATTATGCCAGCTTAGTGGTGTTCAGTCCAAAACTACTTTGCACTAGAGGATATAGACAACTGATAATCATCTTGCAATCCTACTGATTCATAATGAGTTAAAACTCTCTGTAAGTCGATGATAATAATCAAAAGACTGCTAGTATGTGGGTTTTTTTAATGTTAAATTGACAGACTTAAGCAGTTGAGAAGTACTGAAAAAGCTTGAAAAGCTTGTGTTGGGGTGGAGGAAATCTCACTTCTATACCAAACATCTCTGAAATGCCCCACTCAACCTTTTAGTTGTTATCCTCTACAGTTATGTGATTGCCTAGGTTCATAGGAAAGTTTTATGTGACACTAGCTTTATTGTGGTGTCTGTGGTTTTGTGTGTGTATGTGCACGCATGTATGTGTTTGTGTTGATTGCTTTGTACCCAAAGACAGTCTTTTGATAGAATCTTTTCACAAGAAACCAGGCTTGGAAATGGACAGACTCTTTAACCCCTTCCCTGAAGGAGGAACGACTCTTACCTCTCGTGCTCTTCCACTTCCAAGTGTAATTCTTTGAACTTTCTGCAGAGGAAAGCCCACGCTGACATTTGTGGCTCTGGCTGTTTGACATCACTCTCAGCGTGCAGCAAGCGTGCTGACTGCAGGGAATGGGCCTCAGCCTGACCCACCGTAATGCCAGCCCAGGGCTTCCAGCTGTCCCAGGGCCGGCTCAGCAAGAGTCTGGGCAAGATTAGTCAGTTCTCAGATTTTTCAAAAGATTTTTGTTTTGATAGAGAAAAAAATTCCCACTCATTCTAATCTTTCCTCTTGAATAAAACTATCTATTACAATTTTTTGAAGTGGTGAGCAGTTTAACATGCAGTGTTAAACATCTAATTCTGAGTGGTAATGACCACTAGAGCAGACTCCAGAGTCCTGATTCCCAGTTTGCCTTTTAAAAATCTTAAAGCATCTCAAATTAGGCAATTAAACCATGGTGCTGTAAAGCTCCAATGGCTGAACCAGGATTACAGCAAAGTATTTTTAGATCTTTAAAATCAATTAAAGATTGATTTGTCATCAGGACTACCACTCTCCCAAATATGTTTTTGAAAGTTGAGTTTTTGCTGGGACAGAAAGAGGCAGTGAGAAAGGAATACTTTATACTTCATTGTGGTGTACTTTGATCACAGAGTAGTTGGGGTTGGAAGGTGCTTCTGGAGATCATCTAGTCCAACCTTCCTGCTCAAGCAGGGTCACCTAAAGCAGGTTGCTCAGGGCCTCATCCAGATGGCTTTTGAATATCTCCAGGGATGGAGACTCCACAGCCTCTCTGGGCAACCTGTTCCAGAGCTCAGGCACCCTCACAGTAAAGAAGTTTTTTCTTATATTCAGAGGAATTTCCTGTGTTTCAGTCTGTGCCCATTGCCTCTTGTCCTGTGACTGGGCACCACAGAGACGAGTGGCTCCAACTTCTTTCCACCCTGCTCTGCTGTTAACTATTTACACACATTGATAAGATCCTCTTGAGCCTTTTCTGCTCCAGGCTGAACAGTCCCAGCTCTCTCAGCCTTTCCTCATATGACAGTTGTTCCAGTCCCCTAATCATCTTAGTGCCCCTTCACTGGACTTGCTCCAGTAGCTCCATGCCTTTCCTGTACTGGGGAGACCAGCACTGGACACAGCACTCCAGATGTGGCCTCACCAGGGCTGAGTTGAGGGAAAGGATCACCTCCCTCAACCTGCTGGCAGCACTCTGCCTAATGCAGCCCAGGATGCCGTTGGCCTTCTTTGCTGTCAGGGCCTGTTGCTGACTCACGGTCTACTTGTTGTCCACCAGGACCCCCGGGTTGTTCTCTGCACAGCTGCTTTCCAGGAGGTCAGCCGCCAGCCTATCCTGGTGCATGGGGTTTTACCTCCCTAGGTGCAGRACTCTGCATTTCCCTATCTTGAACTTCACGAGTTTCCTCTCTACCCATTTCTCCAGCCTCTTGAGGTCTCTCTAAATGGCAGCACAGCCCTCTGGTGTTACCAATCACTCCTCCCAGTTTGGTATCATCAGCAAACTTGCTGAGGGTAAACTCTGCCCCCTCATCCAGATCATGAATGAAGACGTTGTATAGTATTGGTACCGGTATTGACACTGCTATTTACTTGCCTCCAACTAGATTTTGTGCCGCTGATCATGACCCTCTGAACTTGGCCGTTCAGCCTATTTTCCACCTCACTGCTCATCTAGCCCTTACTTCATCAGCTTGTCTATGAGGGTGGTATATGCCTCTATGAGGGAGACAGTGTTGAAAGCCTTACTGAAGTCAGTGTAGGCAATATCCACTGTTCTCCCCTCATAGATGCCCTCATCTATTATGATATTTTTCAGTTCTGCTTTGTCACATAATCGTGTATTAAGCTTTTAATACTACATCCAGTTTATGAAAATCAAATCAGTTCTGCAGTTAAAACAGACAAAATAGGAACAGAAATTCTGATAATATATCTGAGTAGTTTGGAAGATACGATCTCTTGATTGTATAGAAAATTGATTGAAATAAGTTCTTCGTGTATGTATATGGAGTTTCAGAATGGTATTGAGAGAAGAAATAAATATATGAAGTTGTTCTTTTTGTTTGGAGGAAGCAAGCCTGGTAACATGAAAACCAACGAAGTAGTTTTAAGTTTACTTGTTATTCCTATAATGCTTTACCTTTCTTTATTAAATTTCTCATTTTCCAGTCTATCCAACTATTATTTTACAGGTTGTTTTGTGTTCTGTCAAAAACAATAAAAAAAATACAGTTAATATAACCTGGATAAATTTGGCAAGCAAGTGTGACTTGTAGCAAATCATTTAATCCTGTTTTGTTCTATGTAAAATCAATTGGTTATGTGTTTTGCTGAGTACATTTAAAAGCTACCTCACCTCTCGAGAAATGGAATTGGAGGAGGAAGAAGGTAGTGCTGGAGATGCATGGTGTGTGTGTGTATTTTTGTTTGTTTGTTTGTTTTTAAGAATTCTATTCATATTCATCTTAGCATGCATGTTGCTTGTGGTGAAAAGATCATATCATGTAAAAGCAAATAATTAAAAGAGCACAGCTCACTTCAAGCATTGCAAATAAGGATTATAGTTTACTTTAATCTAGAAGGCAAAAGAGGATACAACAGAACACAAAGCAAAAGTTTTCAGGAGAACCGGCATATACAGGAGGAGAATCTGCAGCAGTAGTTTTCTTTGCTTCACAGTGGCATTAGCCATTATGCATGGTGTTCTGCTGCAGTATCTTGTAACATCCTCTGCTGTTGCAACAACAATACACCAAGAAGAGGAAGCAATCCCCATGCTGTATGGGATCCGTATCCTTGGTTTGCAGAGGTTAGAGCTGAATGGATCATTGCTGACCCACTGCTCAGTCGATGGCTGCTAGGAGTTAGACTGTTAGGAGTTTTTTAGATTAGTCAAGAAATTGCATGCTCTGCTGACTGCCTTAGAAAACGGCTAGGGTGCAAAGTCTTGTAAAATGAAATTTTAATATTGACTGTTTGCTTTCTTGCTGTTTTCTTGCAAATGGCTATGCATTATCTTAAGGTCCATTGAGTTGTCAGATTTTTAGAGTCTGTTGTCCAGACTACAGGGCAAATATTGACCAGGAGAATTGTAGGTATGTTGCCACCAAGACAGTTTTATAGTCATCTGTTTATCTTCTGTTGACTGGAGTAAATTGTAGAGGGCAGTCAGGGCCTATAGATGTCTATACAGAGTTATTTCCTTACTTTTCTGTAAAACAAAAGGTTTTTAAAAGAAAGCTTGCATGGTTATGCCAGAGCATATTTCACACTATCCTTGATAACCTGAGGATAAACCATAGGGGATTTGTATGTGTTCTCTTGATACTGAAATAAATTTTAAGTTCTGCTGAAACTCGTAGTACTGAGCTGCATTGTATTGCGGATATTTGGGAGTTTTGTTCATTATTTTTAGATTAAAATGTGTAATATTCTTCAGTTTTTCAGCAAGTGTTGTAATTTTGAAACCAGTGTAAAAGGAGAGGCTATTGAGGTACAAGAAAGGTGAGCAGCTGTGCTGCAAGGGGAAGAAAGAGGCATAGTGACAGAAAGTAAGGAAGTTTTCTTGCTGGTTAGCAAGGCAGGGAACAGTTGAACATCCATGCAGCCAGCTCACTGCCACGAGGGGCTGCAGGCTAACCGGTGGTGTGGGGCACTGTGTGATGTCCATAAGAATTGTCAGGCAATATGAGAACGCTGCTCTGTAGCAAGGAACAGCAAGATGACAATTATAGGGGAGGGGAGGGTTACAGTCTCCTTCAGCTTCTTACTTCTAGTGACTCAACCATGCTTAGCCTTTTCCTTTTCTGAGATAAGGACTATGCATTCCATCTGGTTAACACTTGCACACGAACCAGTTAAGCTCCTGCTGTAGTGAACATTTCTCCCAAAGCTCTAGACTGAATTTTCCTTTCTTCAAAATTTGCAAGACTACTCAGTTGCTAAAATTATATGTATATATAGAGGATTTAAACAGCTAGGGTTTATCTCTCTGCTATTTGTTTCTAAATGAATGAGCCCAGTATCACCCCTGTCTTTTTCTTTGAGATGTGAGAGGTCTGTTATGCTGCTTTACCTTGACTTTCTGCCAAACACAGAATCTCATTTTTTTCAAATTTATAATCTCTAGGTAGATCAGGCATTTAAGCAGACCTGCCCAAAGCACAGCCCCTGCCGAAAGGGCCATGTAAACCATGTGGGAAGCAGGTGAGGATGGTGCTTGCTGTATTTGCGTGGCTTTGTTTGTATGTTATGCTCCCTGAAGAAGTGGCTGAGGAAGAGGAAGCTGCTACTTTCCTGGGGGAGCCATGAGTGTGTGGAGGGGAGAGCAAGGTGGAGACTGTCCCTGCTGCAAGGCGAGGGGGCAGGTGGGAGCATGGCACCGGGCCCAGGGCTGTGAGGGGAAGGGGGCTGCCGCTGTGCGTGTGTAGAAATGCTCAGCTCCGTCGGCACTGGAAGGGATTTTCTGCTACTGTGGAAGTTCCTCAGTTACCAGTAAGTAGCCCAAATCTGGGGACCCAGCTGCAGGGGCACAGTGAGTAGGCCCTGGTGAGGCCACACCTGGAGTGCTGTGTCCAGTTCTGGGCTCCCCAGTACAAGAGAGACATGGAGCCGCTGGAGCAAGTCCAGCGAAGGGCTACAAAGATGATTAGGGGACTGGAACATCTCTCCTATGAGGAAAGGCTGAGAGAGCTGGGCCTGTTTAGCCTGGAGAAGAGAAGGCTGAGAGGGGATCTTATCAACGTGTACAAGTATCTGAAGGGAGGGTGTCGAGAGGATGGGACCAGACTCTTTTCAGTGGTGCCCAGCGATAGGACGAGAGGCAACGGGCACAAACTGAAACACAGGAAGATCTGTCTGAATATGAGGAAAAACTTCTTTACTGTGAGGATGACAGAGCACTGGAAGAYGTTGCCCATAGAGGTTGTGGAGTCTCCTTCTCTGAAGATATTCAAAACCTGCCTGGATACAATCCTGTGCAACGTGCTCTAGGTGACCCTGCTTGATCAGGGGGGTTGGACTAGATGATCTCCAGAGGTCCCTTCCAACCTCAGCCATTCTGTGATTGTGTAATTGGATACAAACCCTCTTCATTTCTAGGTGGGCGTCCCTGATTGCTGTGGGTTTCTTCTGTTTAAATAATCCGGCTTGTTCTGTAGTTAAACCTGGCCCTCTGGTGTTTAAGTGTGCCCTTGCAGGGGGTTCGCAGTGGCAGGGAGTATAGGTGGGCCCTCCATGGGTTTGGAGGGGCCACCACGGGTTGCAGCCCGTGTGCAGGCGGGGACTGTGGGCCCTCACATTTCTCTTCGCGTGTCCTCAGGCTGCACTTAAATCATGGCTTGCCGTCATCTGACTTTGTTCAAATCAAGGTCTGGTTTGAGGAATGAACTGTTAGAAAGGAGGTGAATCATTATAAATTGTTTCTCTTTTAATTTTAAGACTGTTGTCTATGTTCAATATTTTATCCATAAACAAGGTGATTTTTCTGTCCCTCTGTTACCCTTGGACAGGCTCTGAAGTCTTCCATTACTAAAATACAAATTTCTGATGAATCCAGTTCTTTTTATGCTGTTGAAGTCGCACTGTAATGGAAGCAGGATCCTTTCTAATAAAGAGATCAGATTCTTACCTAGTGTCGGTGTAAGTACTGACATCTCTGCTGCACTCCCGCTGTGAGTCTGCTCCAGTGTTTATAGAGAAATCTGGTGTCACTATAGGAGAGTGTTTTTCTTCAAAACAAAACAACAGAAAACCCCTTATATATATATATATCAGTAACAATATTACTATATATTGCAATATTAATGGCAAAATATATATATATATATATATATAGCTATTAAAAGTGTTCTGACTGTGGAGGTCATGTTTCCTTTTCAGCAAGAATGTGTTTGCTTGTGCAGATGAAAGGGAGAGTATGCAGCTCCGGCTGTGTTTTGTAATCCCCTGGTTATAAAAGGGTTGCTTCTCAGGCTTGAGCTCTGCATTTAGCACCAGGTGCTGGTATGAGTTCTGGATTCCTCCTGCTTCCAAGGAAAGGCTGTCTGTGCCTGTGGAAAGCAATGACTGCCAATGGAAGGGGTGTTAAGTCCAACATCTAAATGTTAAACTTTTAAGCACTTGGAGCACAATCTTGAAACCCTCTCTCACTGATCTTATGGGGCAGTTTGGCTCAACTGAGCTTCTTAATCTTGTAAAAACAATCGTTTTCTTCAGTCAAGTAGCCTGTTGCATTATTTACCTAAGTTAGTATTCATAGAACCAGTGTTGTGATCGGTGACTATGCTCTGGTTAAGAAACCAGTAGAAAACTTACGGAGTTGCAGTGCATTTGTGTCTGCACCGAATAGCCAGTCCTTACTACAGTGTGAATCCTGCTCCGCAAGACTCATTCTTTTAACCATCTGTAATGCAACATAACTGAAAACTCATTGCTGTAAATTGTACTTGTGTTTTCAGAGTTGTTAGAAGTGCTGGATATTTTTCTATGCTTGCTTGAAAGGTCCACCTTTATAGGAAAGCTAGAATTTACGTACTACAGTAAAATCTTAAAGGGCTCTGCACTGAATGAAAATGTGCTAGTGTGATAAAAACCTGACCTAGAGGAATACAGGAAACAGCGTATGTCATCTTGTTAAGAGTTCCTGGGATAGAAGCACAAAATAAGATCTGGATATAATCAAATTTATTTGGTAACTGTAGTTCCACAATGATATAAAATTAGTAAGAAACTCATTTTAAGACTTTCTGCCTCGCAATAGACAATAACATTTTTTTGTCATATTAAAAGGTACTGCAGACTTGTTTTATGATTTAAAAAGTCTATTAGTAACCTAATGTAAAAGCTCAGAACTGAAAATTCTTGTTTTTTTTCCCTAAATTACTACTTTCTGATAGAAAGCAGTAATATCCTTCTTAATGCTGAGCTTTAAAAAATTATGAAGACTAGAGCAGTGACAGTTTTAAATCCAGTTATYGTATCTCTTTAAATCCCAGCCCATCCCACCTATTACTTGCAAAAGATAAGGGTCAAAAAACTTACTAGTAGAGTAAATTGCTTGGTGGTGCTTGGATGGCTTGGAAGAAGATGAAATACAAACTAGTAAGAAAAATTGAGGCTGTTCTCTGCATTCCTTTTCCTCCCTTTAAGATTCAGAAGTAGCAGGCATTTGCACTAATGCTGGCAGGACTGTGAAATAAAAGCCTGATTCCACACAACCAGACTGAGGCTGAATTTGCACTTGTTTCAGTGGGTCTAGCTATTCGTTTTCGCATCTCTCATGATACAGCATATTGCTTATTAAAAACCAACAGTTGGGCTTTTGGCAGCTGCTGCCAGACTTAATCTTATGAATAATGCGGGATGCATTCAGTTATGCAGCACAATCATAAAATCTTTAAATTACACAATGAAATAATGTTCATATCAAGCACAATAACATTACAGGAAAGTATCTGTGGCTTACCAAACATATTCCTGACCCTCCTCAACTATGGTTAAGTAACTTCATGCCAATAAAAAGTAAATAAGTAAGTATTCATTGTGCCTCATAATTTTGATTTCTTTAAAATGACCAACCATCAAGCAGCATCAGCTGAAATTGTAGAAGCAGTCTGAGAGAAGTACTTTTTACGGCAGCTTTGGCAGGCCCACTCTTTGTACCTGCCCTTCCAGGAGAAGGCCTGAACATCATGGAAATCTGTAAATATCTGCAGCCTTATTTTAGTGAGCAATGGAATGGTGACTATTTAGGAAGTCTTCCAAATGTGCTTCGTGTTTCATTTCTCTATAATATGGCAGCTGACTTTCCATGTAATTAAACATTGTCTAAGTGTTTGCTTTGGTGCTAGTTCTTTTTTCTTGGTAGTACCTATAGCAAGGAAAATAGTATATTTGGGAGGGTTTTTTCCATTTATTTTGATTATTAGAACCTGTCTGCGCATAAACCTGTTTGGATTCATTCCTCAGGCTTTACTCTAGCAAAAACCTCCAACTGGGATTATTAAGTGGGAACTTTGCTCAGTGGGGAATGTTGGAAATGGCGCTTTATGAGCCCTAGAGTTTTGAATGCATCTGTGCAATATGAAAAGTGAGAAGTATTTTGGAAAATTCCCAGGTGTTCATTTATGTATTCTGAATCTTACAGTGTTTCTGATTTGTTTGGGTTTATAAAAGCAGGCAGAAGAGGAACCAGATCAATCAACAGTGGTTACGCATTAAGGTTTGCTCAATTTGCTGCTCAGATTCTTCAGCATCTTTGAAATGGATTTAATATATACAAAATGCCAAACCTCTGAGCTGGGGCAGACTTTAGATTTTCAAAAAATCATGCCATTGTGAGAATTTAGAGTTTGTAACTACCAGCGTTAGTTTTTTTCAATGCAATGCAACTGTCATTCAGAGTTATTCTTCCAAAATGGAAGTAAAAATAATAGAAAGAAATATATTTCTTTCTAATAGTCTTCAGTTTCAAGCTTCATTTCATTAGCTCTGTTCTTACATCAGATATCTTACCTGTACCAAGCAAACTGATGCTCACTGACTGGCTGTAGTAGAATACCAATTTACCAGATCCACCTGTTCCTAAGAGCGTTTGATCCGTGGATGGTCTAGCCTGCTTATTTTCATTGTGATTCCCTGGCCTATCTTGGGCACTGGCTTTCTGTGTTATCCCTTTGTGGAAAAGGAACTGCGTGGTCTGACATCTGTTGACAGCTGTGATATATATCTCAGGAGTGGTATAATTTCTTCCGAATCCAAGCTACTGCTGAAGAGAGTGGTTCTCCTCTCCCTTGGTCAAGGCAATGTGGAGCAAGCACTAGCATTCATGTGGCCAGCAAGCGCATCCTGCGTTGCAGTGGATTGCAGCTCTCTCCACCTCAGTTGCTTCCATCACTGGTTCACACTAGGTTAAGTGACTGTGCAGCAAAAGGATCACTCAGCTGATACACCAGAAAACTAACACACACAAAAAAAAAAGTGAATGGCTTTCTGTCAGGTCAGCAAATCTGATCACAACTGTGAGGCCTAAATGAAATCGAAGGGAAGATGCGGAGTGAGGGAGGGGTAGAGAGCAAGTGGGAAAAGCAGGGCTTTCCTTTTCAGCTGCAGCCTGTCCTTGCACTGGAGTAGTTGTCGACTGCATCCAAAGGTTGCCTAGCTGTTCGGATATGTCCATTACTGGAGCTTCGCACTTCTGGCTAAACAGTCCATGTCTTCTAGCGCTTGCATGCCTATCTCCTGGCCCGTGCTGTTTTCCTGAACCTTGTATAGCAGGGCCAGGGCTTGAGCAGCAGCTGTGTGCTCTTCACACAAATGGTGCCAGCAAGGAATTAGAGTGGAGGTAGGAAATAATGGGAAGGGTTGTGGTAAATCTGGGCTTGCAGATAACTCCTAAAATACACGTCTTAAGGACAATCAGTGTGTTCCACCAGGTGATGTGTAGCTTTGTCACTTCATTTCTGAGATTTCAGAGCTGGGAAAAAAAAAAGATTTGCCTGTAGTAGCCATCTTTTTGTTTGAGAAACCTACTGCACAAATAGAAGCTTGCAAAAGTTTCTCATCACAGCTTCCATCCCTCTTTTGGAGTTTTAGTCTGAAACCATGGTTAAAAAAAGTCAACAGAAACAAGCAGAGAAGAAAATTTGCTTTCTGACTTACATAAATAATCTCCCTAATATCAACCAGAAGTCATTAGCTGTACAGATTGCAGAAATCACTACAGATCCATTATTACAGTTTGAGCATGACATAACACAAGTATACTGACATCCTAAAAGCAGCATCAAACACTTATTCCCACTGCTACTAGGCAACCAAATACTGTCCCCTGTGAAGGCGTTTAGAAGCTGTTGTAATTGGCATCCTTAACCTAAAAACATCAGGGTAGAAAATGAAACCTAGGTCACCAAGATGGTAAGTTTTGCAGTATTTCCTCATGCCTGTGCAGTCGGATTGAATGTTGAAACAATCTAGTAATGTCAAGGTGTGCTTGAATACACCCAAGAATATACAAAGAATATATCAGAAAAAGAATGAGGCTAAGGAAGAGAACAGTCATTTGGAAGCAGTCTTATTTATTTATCTTCCAGGTGTCTTCTAGCATAAAAGAACATTTGAACAGACTGTATCCAGAGTGAATACAGAGAAATGCGACTCTCCCTTGAAAGTTCTGCTCACTCAGAGGGTAAATACTATGTTTTCATTTCTACTTTATGCTAATTGAATAATGTTATCAGTGTCAAATTCATTGAGGTCTTTATATACATGTTTAATGTTAATGTCTTGTACTCTATAGATGTCTTAGTCTAGGTCTTGCAACCCACCTCAAAAAACAAAAACCCAGAAGCTAATCTTTCTGTAAAGTGTATGTCTGTTCTTTATCTGGTCCTTCTTTGCTTTAATTGCCCCATTAATTATCTTCAACTCATGGATTTCATACACTGCTCTCTCTCTCTCTCTCTCATGGTCGTCTGTAAACATACTGATTTTCTCTTTCCTATGGAGAGGAGGAAATACTATTCTGCTATGATTCCTTTTCTCACAGCAATGCATGGACTGCAGATGAAGGCACCAGTTCATTTTCAGATTTTCACAGTCTAATGCAATCTTGCCCTTTATTTTGATTTTAAAGATTACTAAAATAAAGAACAATATTCCTACCTTAAATATCATTGTATGTTATGCTGAGAACAGGGATCTGAACTCTCAGAAGGGCTTGTTCCTGATCATGTTCAAATCAGTAGCAGAAATACCATGAATGTTAATGAAAACAGAATGATGTCTTACGTGAAAGTGTGTAGAGTAACACAGCTATGCTGTGTGTCCCAGAAGAGTTGATGTACTTTTATTGGCTTAACTGAGGTGTTAGGTAATAATATGTAAACTTGCTACAGCATATTGCTGTACTGAAACATAAAGGCTATTTCTAAAATTTGAGGGCTGAATATGTGGCCATACTGAGCGAAGGCATGAATGCTCTCCATCTACCCATATGCTGTGGTTTCTACTGGGAAGGAAACCTGGACGCATGGTTTGGAGGGTGCCTTCTTACTTTCTAGATGGGTCTCTGGAGATGTTTCTGGAGATGTGCCATGATGTGCACTTGCCCTGCAACCTGAAAGTCCAGAAAGACTGGTCAGTATAAAACATGCAGTTAGCACTGTGTAATCACTTGCAGCAAGTGTCAAAACCACACCCGTTTACTTTTCTTTTCTGCGGTATCCTTGCATGGCCAGAGAGAAAAGTTGTGTCTTGCTACCAGATGCATCATTCTGCCTGCTGCCCTTTACTTTGTCTGTTCAGATTCATCTAATTACTAACTTCACACCGAAACCCACACTTTCTGTTGTGCCCTGCAGTTAAGGTTGTGAGTTTTGTTTTCTCATTACTGTTGTGCTTTTTGAAGGATAGTGAACAGACAATGAAAGGTCAGGTCCTGTCTGGGTTGAGCTGTACAGTGGTTATATCTCTGGTCTTCCACCTACTCTTTAAAAATGTTTTGGGGGAAGCAAGGAAGTGCAGGTGGATGAAATAAGCCCCTTGATGTGTTAATTCAGCTGTGACCTGACCCCTAACATCCACTGTGTATCATAATCAGCAGGGCTGACAAGCAACAATACGCTGTAGAAAAATTGTAGCACTGGGTTTCATTTGTTCTATAAAGGCAGTTATATTGTGGTTAAAAAAAGGGGGGGGAGGGGGAGCTAAAAGTGGATTTCAGTCCAAAGAAGTGAGAATATTTGGCCTATACAGTAACTGGGAAAGTTATAGCAGAGTAGCTGAAAGGAAATAAGCTGAAATAAATGCTGAATATAAGTGATACTGAAGGAGTAGAGAATGGAATAGCAGTTAAAGTGGGAGCTAGCATATATGTTCTGGCTGCAATTCTAGTATATGCAGCTGATGATCAGTGGACATTGATGATCATTTATTTAGCTATGTTTCTTTGCAGATGATCTGTTTCTACCAAAAGTTAATGGATTGTTTAAGTACACCCAAGGAGGATAACTTTTTTTTACTTCTTTTTAGAAAAGCTGTTTGAACCAAGACCAAACCGTATAAACAGTGTCCTAGTTTAATAAATGTATTTATAATTTTTTTCTATTTCACATATCACAGTACTAACACATTCTTTGGTTTTCTTTGCTGCTGCTGTATGTATAATTAAATGAATGGTGGGGATATATATTCAGCAGTGATAGAAAGATTTCTGCAAGCTGATTTAAATTCACTGGAGAGTGAGAGAGACAAAGTTATAAAATGATATTTATTTGAATGATACATCAGGCTATGGTAGGTTTAAACAGTGCTTACAACTAGCACAAACAAGCAGGTTCTGTGAATTCCCTTTTAAATTGAAGAGTATGTTCTTGCAGCCTTCGTTGTAGAATTTCTTCCTAAATTACCAGTAATTTTCTCTGCTCTCAGTGAGCTATATAATCATACGTGGTCAAAACATTGTATGGGAAGCCTAATAGAAAATGAATTCAACAAATCCATGTCTCCCTGAACCCAAAGCTGTAGCCTGAGATCAGGAATGAAAATGGCAAATTTATGAGACAGTATTTATCTGGTTTTGGAAGCAGGGAAGGTTTTCTGTAATGGCTTACGATAAAGTGTTTTGTTTAATGTCTTGAAGGTGCCTGTTTTGCCACAGAGATTAAGTTCTAAATCTTCTGGGTAGCCTCTTATTCCTATAATATAAAAAGTCAGCCCTAGTTCTGAATATAGAATGAACTCTCCTCAGCATAAGGTGGGTGAATTTACATGTGACTTCTGCAGAACTGTCTCTGTTTTGAACAGGTGATTTCCTAAATTGTTCTTATCAGAAAGCTACTTTGTACTATTTTTGCTGGCTGTGAAAAGGATCAGTCATCGTCAAGTCTTTCGTTTGGTATCATCATTATGCCTGTACACCAATGCACACAGCTTGGGGAACAAACAGGAAGAACTAGAGATATGTGTGCGGTCGCAGGGCCATGATCTCATTGCCATTACAGAG